>NC_138771.1:465862684-466142684 GCF_965119305.1 Pelophylax lessonae | reverse complement strand
TTGTAAAGTTGTTAAGTGCTGCACAAACTGTCAATCCTGTATTATAATAATAACAATAATAACAATACACGCACAACTGTTATCGCTTCACAACAGAAAGTTTCTGGATCAATTTGTTCACTTGATACAATGTTTTCCTTTCCATATATGTTCTATCCATTTTTTGGACATATACATTTTTGTAAACAGTGCTTTTATTTTATATATTTTCCAAACATGTTATATTTGCTAGAGATCGAAATGTGCCTGCTCCTGAGGAAGTGAACTATGTTTCACGAAACGCGTAGAGCTTAAGAGGACTTTTCAACTGACAGCCAATGTACAGCAGGCATCCAATCTCCTTTTATATAGTTTATTTGTTGATATTTTTTTAATATGTTTAATATGTCAATAAACAAGTGATGATTTATCATATGCTCCCTTTTGCTTACCAGCAGTTGTATATGTATTACCAATTTATCATCATGCACGCACTGGCCACACCTCATATAAAGTCCCACGTTTTTAGTTTTGAACACTATGTGTTCCCCCATATTTTATATGTATACATCAGGGATGGAGACCCTATTGCACAGATCTCATTTAAAGTCCCAATTTCCTCTTCTTCCCCGATTTGTCTTTTTTCCCCATCCTCCCCATTTTTCCCTATATCCGCCTTTTGAAAAATGGAAACAAAAAACCTAAATAAAATTTTTACTGTAAAAAAATAAATAAAATAATAATAATGATAATAAAACATGACTATTTATGTTTTATCTTTCTGCAAGGAGCTGACAGAAAAATCCGGTGTGAAAAATGCTCGCTCTGGTGCGTATGTACGCAAGGCATACAGGGTATGTGCGTAATTTCATTCTATTGGCTAGAATATTCATTTGTTTTATCCACTAGGCTGAAATTATGCACATACATGTGCGTTTATGCATGTTTGTGGTTGCATATGTGTAAATTACGCCAGCACGCTTCTCTATGAATGCAGGTTTGCGCCATTTTGTAGCCCCCTAAACACTGCTGTAAAATACAAGTGTAAACACCACAACGTGCTTGCACACACACTGGCCAATACTGAGCTGTGTTTAGGGGCATAAAAAAGAAAAATCCTCTGAAAGTGGCATTTTTTTCTCCCTGTATGCATGTAGCCTTGGAGAGAAATTCCCATCATTTTGGGATATTTCCTCTCTCTTCCTGCTGCCCGTTTTTATTTTTTATGTGGTTGTAACTATGTGCAGGCAGCCTATGTTACTGTATGGGGATGCAGCAACTGTATGAGCCACAGGTCGTAATTTACAGGTGTGTGGATGCAGGTGTCTGGCCCCAAATACAATGTGCAATTGTGGCCCCTCGCCCACACCAGCACATTGGTCAAATTAGGATTTGTGACTGCTGCATCCTCCAGCCACACAAACAAACTCATTCACACTGTATTGGCGAGAGCAGTGGTCCTCAACCCTGGTCCTCAGGGCCCACTAACAGGCCAGGTTTGCAAGATAACTGAAATACATCCCAGGTGATATAATTTGCTGCTGCTCAGTGATTGCAGTACTCTAGTCTGCATCTCCCCAAGGTAATACTTAAAATCTGGCCTGTTAGTGGGCCCTGAGGACTGGAGTTGAGGACCACTGGGCTAGAGAACCCATGTGAATGAGCCCTTCATTGTTTTAAATTAATTTATACATTTTTTTGAATTTATTTTATTTTACGTTTTTATGTATTAAACTTTTTTTTACAATGCTGTTGGGGGGGGGGGGGGCGGAGGGGAGGGGGGCTTTGGTAAAATATCAGGGGTCTAAACAGACCCTTGATATCTCACTTTTGAGACAGAGGAAGGGGCTTAGAATATTCATTCCTCAGGCTCATTTCTCTGCATCCTCAGCTGCACTGGACAGCGAATGAACAGAAGCTCCTGTTCATTCACAAACTGAAGCAGAGTAAACACATGACATAATTTACCGACTCTCCATCCCCGGCTTCCCCGGCTCTCCATCTTGAACATCCCTGCCATGTTTACTTGCAGCAGCCGGTGGAGGAAGAGAGGAGGGACGCCGGCAGCACTGTATGGGGGTGGGAAGCACACATGGAGGGCCCGGGCAGCAGGGTAAATCCTGGACAGGGAGGGTGATTGGGGGCAATTCTAAGAACCGATCCCGATGCAAGGCATCAAAAGCACCCTACACAAGGCATACAAAGTCTGAGGGCGGAGATGTTGTTTAGCCACTCTGGGGTCATACATCATGGTCTGACAACTGGAAGAGTATATTTTTTAATTCCCTTTACCTATTTTAATAGCAATACATGTGTGAAATCCAGGATAATGTAAATAGGTACCATATTTCCAGAACCTCACAAGGCTGTAAGATTCACAAAAAATAATAGGTACTTAGCCCACAAACTGTAAGATCTTTATTTTCCTCTCTATGATTGTCTACTTTATTGGATTATGGGGTGGAGGACTAAATACTTTATGATGTGTCTCCTAGATGGAACTTGCATAGAGGACTGAGAAATCGAAAACTGTTGTCTTGCTTTGCTAGCAATTTGGTTCTTGTCCCAATGTTGGTAAACTGTAAAGCTGGATACACACTATACAACTTTTGTTGGTAGATTTCCATTAGATTAAAGCCCCGTACACACGCACCGATTGTTGGCCGACCGATCGGCCGTCTTTTGTCCAGTGTTGTTGTGTTGGTTGAAATGTGCTCTAGACTGCACACAAATTTTCTCGGCCAACAACAACCAACTTCAGAAGTGATGTCATGTGCTGGTTAACTTTCCGTGTGTTTTTTCTTCTCTGAGCATGCCCAGTCTTGCTCATCTGATGTTTGTCGGCCGAAATCTGTACTGACTGACGAACAATCGGCCGTTGTGGTGACGGCCAACAAAAATTTTATAGCATGCACACCAGATTTTGTTCGGCCGAAAAGTAGCAGTCGGTTGTCGGAATCATCATACTAACAAGCCGAAAATCGGCTGATCGGACGTTGGCCGAAAATTCACGGCCAACAATCGGTGCGTTTGTACGAGGCTTTACCTTAAACTATGTAGTTCAAGGGCCTGCCTGATTGCATACAAATTGAAAGTTTTTAGGCCTGACCTCATATTATATGGTTTTGGTAAGTCTGAAGGAAAAAATCTAAAGAAAATTGTATAGTGTGTATCCAGCTTAAGCACACAGTATAAAATGCATTGATTGTGCAGGGATAACAATGGTGACTGTGGTGGATTGCACTGGAAGATAAAGCAGAAGTCCAGAAACATTCAGAAATGACAGTTGGCAACATGATATGTGGGGTGCTTTATGGCAGTCCTGCTGCCCCAGGCTACGGCCTATGTTTTCTGCGTATCTACCTGAGTCGATTACTGCATGTTATTCCATGTGAGACAGTACGTTGAGCTTGTTGAAGAAGCAATAAAATGGCTTCAAGAATAATCATATCTTACTAGCCATCATTCTCAATTAAATAATTGCCCATCTATTGGCAACATTAGCCTTTCTTCTTTCAGTTTCTCGCCAATCTATATGGCAGGGGGTCTTCAAACAATGGCCCTCCAGCTGTTCAGGAACCACAATTCCCATCATGCCTAGTCATGTCTGTGAATGTCAGAGTTTTACAATGCCTCATGGGATGTGTAGTTCCTCAACAGCTGGAGGGCCGTAGTTTGAGGATCCCTGCTATATGGTGACATGAACCAGGCATTGCTTTATTGTCATTGGACCTTCACCTTTTCCATGTTCTGACCTGTTTTTCAGGAATTTCGGGTGTTACTGGATGCCTGGGAACTGAGGTGGCACTCCAGATGAGAGGGAACAGTGATAACAATCCTCAGGAACTAGGAGACCTCTCCTCTGCAATACATGACTAAAGACACAATAATACACAAATGATAATGCAGAGCGCATACCAAACATTAGAGTGAGCCATTATCAGGCAGACTCTATCAATTCTACATTTCTCAATGACTTTCTTTCTTAACAGATTGCAAACATATTTTCTAGCAGAAATCACTCTTTTTCTGTATTATATATATAATGTACTTTCTTATTGATTGCACAAATTGGGTGAAAAGATCAAGCTTAAAAAAAAAAAAAAACTGTACCAACAAGTCACAGATTAGTCCCATTGCACCCTTGAGGCTGGGTTCACACTTATTATACGAATTGGATGTAGCTTTCTCCGCATCCAATTCGCATGACAGGAGAGTGTGACCGGCTCTCAATGGAGCCAGTTTACACAGCCCTGGGGAAGCAGCATTTGGAAAGGGTCCTGTGCGTCTTTGGCTCCGAATCCGGTGTGAATTCAGGCAGAAATTTGGATCTGATTTGCACCTGAATCGGTGAACAGGTATGCACCGGACCCCCTGCTGTGAGCAGCGGCCGCAGGATGTGTGAACCAGGCCTAAAGCTGGATATACACTATACAACTTTTGTTGGTAGATTTCCATTAGATTTACCTTCAACTATGTAGTGCAAAGGCCTGCCTGATTGCATACTAATTGGAAGTGTTTAGGTCTGACCTCATATTATATGGTTTTGGTAAGTCTAAAGGAAAAAATCTAAAGAAAATTGTATAGTGTGCATCCAGCTTAAAGCGGAGTTCCTAGGTGTGAGTATTTCTTCTTGCAGGTAAGTGCGAACCGGGACAGATCAGAGGCTATCCATTGTGGAATGTACTAGCCCTGACTGTCCCGGGGGTATTTTCATTAAAATTTTTTTTTTTTTTTGTGGCCGAAACTCCGCTTTAAAGCAAATCTGAAGTCCACGAATGGGAAGAACATTTTTTTGGCTGTAAAGACAAAGTCTAGTTTGCCCAAAAAAGACACTTCGTCTTGCTCCTAACACCATTTTATTTACTGCATGGCTCATGTGCAGTACAGAGTGAACTATAGTGTATGTATGCTGTGCATATTTTTTATTATGGCACACCCCCACCCCTATCCAAGGCCATCCACACAGCTGTCGGAAGCCTTATACGATCAGATTATCAGAAGAATTTTCATCAGTTTTTTGTTGCATGGTAGTCTCACATGGAAAGTGAAGAGGTTACTTTCACACGAAAATTCTCATACGATGTTTTGTATGTATTCTTTAGTTTCTGAGCATGCCTAGTCTTGCTCTTACGATTTTTTTCGAACGAAAACTGTACCAAGTGCGTGAATATTGGACGTTGTGTTCACATATGATAAAAATGTTATAGCCTGCACATCCAGTTGTTGTCGTCTGAAAATTCGTAATTGGCTGTCTAAAGCACCATACTAACGATCCGAAATTCAGCGGATGAAATTTTACTTCCAATTTCTTACCGTGTGTATGGGCCTTCAGGCCTGCTTCACACGGGGCTTCAGCTTGTATAAGAACAGGTTGAACATCAAGGTTTTATGAAACTTCGAGCAAGCCTTTGCAAAGATTTCAGCAAGCTTCAAGGAGCTTTCTCTAAACATTTAAAACGCCCTTCAGCTCCAGTTTGTAAATGTTGAATATAGATCAGAGTGGGAGTGCTGATTGCCACTTTAAACCCTTCACGCCAACATAACACATACACTATATTACCAAAAGTATTGGGACTCCTGCCTTAAAGAGGTTGTAAAACTCAGAAATTAAAAAAAAAAAAAACCAACCTGGAAGACAAACACATAATGCATCGCATACTAGCTCATTATGAAATACTTACCTTAGAACGTGGGTGTCCAACCTTTTGGCTTCTCTGCCATATTGAGTGTGGAGAAATTTTCTCGGGCCGCATATAAAATATATACTATAGTTAAGATATATAAGTAATAAAATGTCGCCGCACCCTTCGCACGCCGCCGCGCCCCCCGCACTAATTTAGCACAACTAGAGGATGATCAAATTAAATGGAATCAGTATACAGAGGTTTACTTCTTCTGAGAGATAATAAACCACCATGACCACTTCAGTGATTGGAAGTGGTCATGGTGGTAGGAGTCAGAAACACTGCACTTGCTCACCTCCCCCCTCCCCTTAGAGGCAGCCTCTGCCTACCGTTAGTTGGAAGCCGCTGTGGCCGTGCCCCCGACCCGACTTCCTACCTCCCCAAAAAAAATTGTCAGGGGGCAGTGGGCTGCATTGCCTGCGGTTCTGGGCCGCAGGTTGGACATGCCTGCCTTAGAACGAAGCCCAGCAGTGCCGCCCACTCACCTCTCTCACGGGTGACATGTTCGGTCACCCTTCTTCCGGGTTTGCGGCATCCAGCCATCTGATTGACTGGAGCCGCGATGACGTTCACAGCACAGGGCTCTGAAGGAACAGCACGAGCAGCCGTTCCTTCAGAGCGCATGCACCAGGGATGTCACTGGCTGTATGCAAAGTAAATATCTCCTAAACGGAGCATGTTTAGGAGATATTTATAGTACCTATAGGTAAGCCTTATCATAGGCTTACCTATAGGTACAACTTGCAGAGGAGGGTTTACTTCCACTTTAAGGCTGGGTTCACACCTAAATCAGATGCGGCTCACAGCAGGGGTCTGGCGTGTCCCTGTTCTCCATCTCAGGGACAAATCAGGCCTGAATTTGGACCTGAAACTGAGCCAAAGACGCACAGGACCCCTGTGCAAGCTGCTCTGCAGCCGCCATGAAGCCTCCTTAGAGAGCTGGATACACTCTCCTGTCATGTGATTTGGATGCGGGAACCCAGCATTACACACACATGAATTTTAAAGGCATCCCAGTCTTATGGACCGTACACACGATCTGAAAATCGGGCGAAAAATAACGCTTGTGAAAAGATCGGACGATAATCTGATCGTTAGTACACAGCTTACGAGAGGCGATCACGATATTATCCGGTCGTGCAAGCATAAAAATTTTGATCGTATGATAACACATCGTACGATAATCGTATTATCAGTATGTTGTTAGTCTGAAAAAAATGGTGAGCAGTAGATAGCGCATGAGCAGTAGACATAATTTCCCCTCACACGCTACAGCGTGGTTACGCATACCGGAAGCTTTTGAATCATCGTCCGAGAAAATTTGTATCGTAAGTAACCTCTCCCGTTTGCGAATATTATTGAGAGTTGCTAGCAAACAAAAAAAAACGGACGGAACGTCGTCCGACTTTCGGATCGTGTGTACTGGGCATTAGTCCATAGGGTTTAACCACTTCTTGACCGGAAGGATTTGCCCCCTTAATGATCAGGCCCTTTTTTGCGATTCGGCACTGCGTTACATTAACGGACAATTGTCGGTCGTGCAACGCTGTACCCAAACAAAATTTACATCCTTTTTTTTTTTACCACAAATAGAGCTTTCTTTTGGTGGTATTTGATCGCCTGTGCGATTTTTATTTTTTGTGTTATAACAAAAAAAAGAGTGACAATTTTGAAAAAAAAAAAACAATATTTTTCAATTTCTGCTATATAACATTCCCCAAAAAAATGTAAAAATCCAAATTTTTTAACATTTTAGGCCAATTTTTTTCTGCTACATATTTTTGGTAAAAAAAAATCGCAATAAGCGTATTTTGATTGGTTTGCGCAAAAGTTATTGTGTCTGATCAGGTCTGCCTGAAAAACTGACAGGCAGACCTGATCGGAAAGCCCGTGTGAATGGGGCCTTAGGTGTGAAGGAGTTGAATAAGCTGCTGGCAGGCTTCAGCAGACTTTGGCTCCTTTCACATGGACTTTCCGATCAGATCCGCCTGTCAGTTTTTTCATGCGGATCTGATCAGATGCTCCATGCACCTCTATGCGGCAGCAGATGTCAGCGGTTTCATCTCCGCTGACACCCGCTGCTATCCGATCCGATCCTGTCCATAAAATCCAGACGGAGGGAAACCCTATTTTCCATCCGTCTGGAGGATCAGATCGGAGAGGATCAGATGAAAACGGACAGGCGGTCCGTTTTCATCCGATCTCCCATAAAGGAGAGCGGGGATCTGACAGGTCTGTCTCTGCAAAGTAAGCAGAGACAGACCTGTCATCCACCTGCTCAGAGGGGATCGGTTGATTGATCCCTGCTGAGCAAAACAGAGTCCGCCGGGCAGAAAGCCAGCGCGAAAGGACCCTTTCAACAAGCTTCAATTAGTGTTAAAGCATGCTAGCACCTTGTTTAATGTGGCAATCAACACTCCCATTAGGACCTGTGTTCAACATTTACAAAATGGAACTGAAGGGAGCTTCAACAAAGCTTTTTGAAAGCTCTGCAAATGTTTTGTAAAAGCTTTTTGTTCACACTGCACTTAATCAAAGTTGAGGCCTGTGTGAAAGTGGCCTAAAGCAGCCTATAGATGAGTCATTTTTTTCCTTTAACCAACGGGTTGAACAAAAAAATATGACTCTATTCCCCCATTCAAAATATGTGTTTCCGCACTAAGGATCTGGTAGATGTATGGCTGCTGCCCCCACTGTGAGTAACCTCCAAAGGTGGCGTCTATGAAAAGGGAGTGTACAAAAAAGTGACTATTGCCGCTGCTCTATAATATCCTTGAATATTATACAAACAGGAGTGGTGATAATTAGTAAATATATAAAACATTATAAATAAAAAAACAATACTGCTAAAAGATATATATCACCATAAGAAAAAATCATCAAAAAAACTCCATATGTTATGTGTGCAAAATCGCAAATCAATTAAAACCTGTGCAAAACATTATTGGTGCAGAATACACCAAAAAAGGTGCAGGTGCTAAAATTCCCAACTCACTTAGTGAATACATGTATATAAAAAAACATACATTGTTAGTGAAAATAATTAGTTCATAAAAATGTGAAGTCCTGTGAATAAAAGGGTGTACTGTACACAGTGTCCTTTTAAATTCCACTCGTGGTCTTGCTGCTCCTTCTAGTGCCACCGGTTAAAAAGCTTTGGGTGGTGTTGTTAACACTCAGGTTAATCACAACATGCAGTGAACCCCATGATTATGAACCCCCACGAGTTTCGGGGATATTATACTACCAATACCCACTTGTACCCATTTGTACACTCCCTTTTCTATTTCCCCATTCACACACTTGATGTGGATGGAGGAATCCTCCCCACTGAGCTTAAAGCCTAGTACACACGCAACGATTATCGGCCGACCGGTCGTCCGTCTTTTGTGAGTTGTGTTTTGTTGGTTGGAATGTGCCTAGACTGCACACGAAATTTTCTCGCCCGACAAAATTCTACTTCAGAAGTGATGTCATGTGTTGGTTTGCTTTCTTTGTGTTCTTTCTTCTCTGAGCATGCCCAGACTTGCTCATCAGATTTTTCCCTGTCGAAATCTGTACTGACTGCACGAAAATCGGCCGTGTTTTGACGGCGGACAAAAATTTTATAGCCTGCACACCAGAATTTTTTCGGCCGAAAAGTCTGAGTCGGTTGTCAGGAGCATCATACTAACAAGCCGAAAATCGGCAGATCGGACGTCGGACGAAAATTCCCTGCCGATTTTCGACGCGTGTGTACGAAGCTTTAGTGTGCTGACAGCGGGGAGACTTTCCCACCCCCAGAATACACTTTAGCCAGCATCGCTGATCGGGCAAGTAAAATCTGACAGGCTGGTTGTACAGATGTCGATCAGTAGAAGGTGCACATGAAAGGTGTTCTGTTCAGGTGTCAGAACTAAGGCTCCGTTCACATCTAGGCGTTTTGGGGCGTTTTTGGGGCGTTTTTCTGCTCTAGGATCAGCTCTCAAAACGCCCAACAAGACAAATCCTATTCATTTCAATGGCCCCTGTTCACATCTGAGCGTTTTGACGCTGTATACAAAACGCCCAATGCTCAAAAAAGTACATGAGCTTCTTTTTGGGCAGATTACAGGCGTTTTCCATTGATCTCTATTCAATCTAAAAACGCCTGCACAAAAATCGCGGTAAAAATCGCGGTAAAATCGCGGTAAAAAACGCCGCAAAAATCGCGGTAAAATCGCGGTAAAAAACGCGCGAAAAACGCTACGCTCAGGTGTGAATGTAGCCTAAGGGTGGGTTAGATGGTCAGTACAAAAATATAGGGATTCAAAAGTAAAAAGTAAACATAGCAATTTATTGTGAAATAGTATTCTCTTAAGTACATTTCAGTACAGATATAGGCTCAGCCTTTTATATGTGACCAGTATAAACACAAAAAACATACATAAAAAACAAGACATACAACGTGAAACATTAAACATTTAACAAGGTACCGGCCGGTGCATAATATGACATCATTAGGGTATTTATAATCAAAATTAAATCATTCTGGCGGTGTACACCGTTTTTATATTCTCCTATGATGCCTGTCTGTGGACTTGTGGGGGAAGTTATTAATCAATAGTTTTTTGCTTGAAAAAGCAGGGTGGGTGGGGGTCCGGGGTGTTGGGTAGCTGGAGTAGTTCCTTCTCCACTTAGGGTATTTACACAATCCGAGGTTTTGGCAGTATTTTTTCTCCTTTACTCCGAGTCTATTCTATGACTCGTGGTTGGATCGGCAATTGCCTAGATTTCTAACTGCTTCCCTCTCAAGGTGTAAATGGAACGTCAGGTTTCAGCGGGTCATTGATTTGGGGATAGCTCGTATTTATGTTGGGTATGTCCTTATTGAGCTTATTGTTTAGGAGGTTTTGCTGAGTGTATCTCTTTTTTATGTTTGCGGCATTGGTGGAGGGGTGTCAGGTGGTTTGAATGTCCCGCCGTTTCTCGGGGACTATGCAGAGTGTGTGTCTGTGTGGCTGTATTGCGGGATGCCTCAGTATTTGTCCCCGCCTCATCAGAGACACTCTGTCAGCCGAACGGCTGATTCTTCACCCCTCTTCCTGGACGGTTTTGTGTTTTCACTTACCTGACCTCCGACTCCTTGCCGCTCTGCTCTGTCTTCTGTCCTCCGCTGAGATGCCGCTGAAGTGCCTGGTCCGTGCGTTGCTTCCGATCCTCCGGCTCCGAGTAGCTCCCCTGCTGTTTCCCCTCACTTTGGGGAAATTTTCTTTTACTTCCTAATGTGTCTCCAGGACAGGAAGTAATGGGAAAATCTCCCTAGTGGGGGCTTGGAGAGCAATACGGATCTGACAGAGGGTTAAACCCTTCCCCACTCTATCCAAAACTAAGTAAAGACGTTTTTTTACACTTACTGCCTCTGTGCCCACAAAGTCTGAATCTACTTTCTCAACCCTTTTTTTTTGACAGCTAGGTGTTTCATATGCAACAAATGGAGGCAACTGTTGGGGGATTCCATTAGGAAGAACAAAGTGTACAGTGCAAAGCAGTTCCGAGTTTACATGGTAGAGCACAAGGACAATGGGGTTGATTTACTAAAACTGGAGATTTCAAAATCGGGTGCAGCTCTGCATAGAAACCAATCAGCTTCCAGGTTTTAGCCCTCGTTCACAGTTAACCTGGCTTCACCTGAACTCACACATTTTCAAAGCTGCATTTCAGTCCAACTTTGGGGACGACTTGAAAGACATCTGTGCGGGTTCATGCACAGATGTCCTTTGAAGTTGCCCCCGAAGTTACCAAAAGTAGTGTAGGGACTACTTTTGGAGATCTGTGCAGCGCCGCAAAGTCAGAAAGCCTGTGTGAAAGGACCCTTAGCCCTCATTCACATTGAACACAGCTTTGAAATTGTGCAACTTCATCTGAACTCGCGCAATCTCAAAGCCACATTTCAGTTCGACTTCAGGGGCGACTTGAAAGACATCTGTGCGGGTTCATGCACAGATGTCTATTAAAATCATCCCCGAAGATGCTAAAAGTAGTGCAGGCACTACTTTTGGAAACCGATTGGGGTACTCTTATTGCTGGCAATAAGCTCTGATTTGACTTGGGATTTGACCTGTCAAATCGCGCCGATGTGAACAGGGGCTCAGGCATAGTTAGACAGATCTTCCAAGCATCAGTAAGATTTCTTGTTACAAGATATTTTACAGCTGGAAAATCTTTACTACCAACCCAGCTTTTAGAGTCAACTGATGCAATTTTCCAAGTAAATATTTTTGTCATTCACATCACTTGCAAAAACTGATCATAAATACCCAGCTTTTCAGATTCATAAATTATTATTATCATTATATAGGATTTATATAGCGCCGACAGCTTTCGCGCTTTAGAACTTGGGGGTAGACAGTACAGATGTCTATTGAAGTCGCCAAAAGTAGGTGTCGCAGTCGGCTATAGGGCTGTAATTTGACATGCAATTTGACCTGTAAATTGCATGTCAAATTTTGCTGATGTGAACGGGGGCTTATTGTCAAAGCTTCTCGGCCTTTTGGCTAAGATCAAGTGTAGTATCTGTTCTTATCAGTTGGTATGGGCCTTAGCTAGTACCAGTATGACCGAAACCCGGAGCGCTCTGAGTATTGAGGTATGGGGAGTAGGTCATCTGGGAAAGCATGTGGGGCCCGCCGCCTTCTGATTCGAATGGGTTGAACTAGCCTAACCAGTTTGAAGGGGGCAGGAAAGCCGGTTCAGGGGGCCGGTGGAACTGCTCCTGGATGTAATGGGCTGAGGAACGGGATGGCGAGGGGAGGGCTTTCTCCTCCTGGGTTTTGATCTGGCCTTGTAAAAGGCCTGTCCCCAGCGGTAGGTAAGCTCTCTCTAAGCTGTCCAGGTTCTGATGTCTGCTGGTGGGGTTAGGCTACACTCGGTCTGGCCGGGGGCTGAGATTGAAAAAGCCCGTAGTGTAAGTGCCCCTGGGGTGGCAGCCCAGGGGTGCCTTAATTTCTCACTGGTGAGGGGCAGCTCGCTGTGAGTTTTTTCGGCACCTTGGTCACTGCACTATGCACACCTTTTTCGCACCTGCCTCTTGGGACAGGCCTTTTGGCTTGCACCAGAGGAATTTTTTATTCCGGCTGGAAGGCCTGCCTTGGTTCCTCACATGGCACCATTGCACTTTCCCCACTTCCCCTCCCCCACTTCTTTGTTTTGTCTGTCTTTTTCTTTGGAAGTCCGTCACCTGCACTGTCACCTTTGTTTTCTTTATTTGCACAGACTAGAGTGTGTGGGTCCTCGGGCCCAGCCTTAAGTCTTGGGAGGGGGTGGATATGGCCTTTTGGCTTAGTTCGCTCTCTCCCATGGGGTCTCCCTTCGGGGGAGCCCTACTTAGTACTCGGTGGGGGCTGTTTCGGCAGTCCCCCTGAAGAACGGGGTCGGTCTGGTTTCGGCCAGACAGACCATGAGTACCTTATGTCCCTGTCAGGAGTCTTGCGCCCCGGGGGATTGAGGTTTCGGGTCCTACCTCTTCGGAGGGAAGACCATACGTTGTCGCACACCCTGTGCTTTTTTGTGTTACTCACTTTGTGTGTGTGCACTTTTTTATGCACCGGGTGGAGTCTTTTGAGTGTGTTGCACACGCTACGGGCTTTAAAAAAAAAAAAAAAATATTGTCAAAGCTTACGTGAACAAGCTGAAGTTAGGACCCGACTGGCTACAATGCAGAGCTGCACCATATTTTGCACTCTCCAGTTTCAGTAAATATCAACCCCAATGTCTGGGGTGTTAAAGAGATTTTTATGGCTATTTGAGTGTGTAAAACCAGAAATCCTGAAACTCATGTTTTCTTGGCTGTGAAAACTTCCCCACAAATGGCTACCTTTTAGGGAGATATCATGTTTCAATATACATTGGATTTTTACTACTACTATTGTTTGTCACTCATGACCAAGTAACACCAAGCTGTAAACGGCTTAGCAGGTGCTGAGGACAATACCTGAAACCGTCCACTAGCCTATTGTGTACCTTGTTTGATGTCCTTGTGGATAGATCCCCATTGCTTGGTGTGCTGAGAAAGCATACAATTATGTGTTCCCTGCCACAAAGCACTTAGGTACAAAGAACAATGGTAGGAATATAGCAAAAACACGAGCAGGAAAACAAAGTCATAGCTTAGCCTCAGATGCCAACGGTGAGGATTAACACTCTATTATTTTATAATCAATTATTGTTTTAGGTGCTAATTCTTAGAAGCAGTCATCAGCAGCAACAAATTAAAATCGACTGTATTGATTGTGATTTTTTTTTACTTTTAAGCCCCGTACACACGCACAGATTGTTGGCCAACTGATCGGCCAACTTTTGTCCAGCGTTGTTTGTTGGTTGAAATGTGCTCTAGACTTGCACTGGACTTTTGTTGGCCAACAAAAACCAACTTCAGAAGTGATGTCATGTGATGGTTGACTTTCAGTGTGTTTTTTCTTCTCTGAGCATGCCCAGTCTTGCTCATCTGATTTTTGTCTGCCGAAATCTGTACTTACTGAGGAAAAATCGGCCGTTCTTTGTTGGCCAACAAAAATTTTATAGCATGCACACCAGATTTTTTTCGGCCGAAAATTCGCAGTTGATTGTCGGAAGCATCATACTAACAAGCCTACAAGCGGCAGATCGGATGTTGGCCGACAATTTACGGCCAAAAATCTGTGCGTGTGTACGGGGCTTTAGGCTGGCCATAGATGATGTGATTTTCCCGTGGTTGCTGAAAAGAAAATCGCTTGATTCCCCCATCAACACAGTCAGTGTTGATGGGGGAATACCTCCCACAGAGCCATTGTATTTTCCCCGTGGGGGGAAGAAGTCCCTGCCAGGAGAGCACAGTGGTTATTGCTAAGCCGCTGGCAATAATCGCATGTATAAATCCAACATGCTGGTTGTACTCAAGTCGATCGATGGATCAACTTGGGTACAATCAGCCTGCCCATAGATTTGAATCTTGGCTGGTCCCTGCTTTAGTTGTTACAATGGGTTGCACAGTGGCTTAGCAGTTTTCACTTATGTCTTGAAGAACTGCAGGCCTTGGAAGGTATCAGTATTTGCATGGAGTCTGCACATTCCATGTGCTTACCTCCCACACTCCAAAGACATGTTGGTAGGGTAATTGGCTTCTGTCTAAATGTCCCCTTGTATGTGTGTACAAATTGGCTATGCACATGTTTTATCACAATCTACATGCCAATCGCTAGCCTGAGCTATTGGGGAAAGTTGCCGAAAATTCTATGGAAAAAAGGCTAAATCCACAGTTTGCAAAACTAATAAACAAGCATTTATTACTTTTTTTGCAAATGAGCCTGAAATGCATTACAACCGTGATCAGTGGATTGTGGGTGCAATGCCAGGCTCCTGCAGACTCTTTATCCAGCTCTATGTCTGTACTGAGTTACAGACTTTCAGTTAGAGAGATGAAGTAAGCCCCCATTCACATCGGACCGATCTGAAATGCCTATTGCCGGTAACTGCACCGTCTGAATCAGTGCAACGCAGACTTTGCGCCGCACCGATTCCCAAAAGTAGTTCCTGCACTACTTTTGGCGATTTCAGGGTAGACTTCAATAGACATCTATGCATGACCCCGCACAGATGTCTCTCAAATCACCCTCGAAGGCGAACTAAAATGCTGCTTTGAAATTGCACGAGTTCAAATTTCAAACCCACATTTAGTGTGAACCTAGGCTCTTAGTCAATAGACAACAAGTGTAATGATCACTGCATTTGTGTTCCATTGAGTACTAGAAGTCTATCTGCCATGGTGGTAGACAGTAATCTATGAAAGTCTTAAAGTCATCACAGAAATAGATGAACCCATTGGAGGACTTTCCTCACTTTTGTTCTGATGACAACTTGAATCACTTTCTGTCTCGGTGACAGTGATTCTTAGGACAGGTAGCTGTATTGTTTTCAGAAACAGACAACACTAAGTGAATGTCTATAGAAAGGGGATTTTTTTTTAATTGTCTCTTAACAAAAGCAGCACAATTGAACACAAAGGAGAGGCTGAATGGGATTCATGAGCAAATAGAACCAGAATAGACTCTACTTCCTAGTGCACAGGGGTCCCGCCGACCCATTAATTCGTATAGGTGAACCACATTTCTAAGGACGTCTGGCATATGTCTTACCAATAGGAATAAATGGGGCCATGGCATGCCTCTGTACTAAGAAGAGGAAATGGGGGAAGTATTATCAGAAGGGCAGGGTTGCACAGTGAAGATTGCTGAAACAGGGAGGAAGCTAAGTATTTAAACCAGTAGGCTGCACTCAGGGTTGTTGGGGCATTTATTATGGGTCAAGTTTACTAAAAGTGAACCTGTTCCTTAGGTCTTATTCACACGGGTATCCATGTAGATACAGTATCTCACAAAAGTGAGTACACCCCTCACATTTTTGTAAATATTTTATTCTATCTTTTCATGTGACAACACAGAAGAAATTATATTTAGCTACAATGTAAAGTAGTGAGTGCACAGCTTGTATAACAGTGTAAATTTGCTGTCCCCCTCAAAATAACTCAACACACAGCCAATGTCTAAACCGCTGGCAACAAAAGTAAATACACCCCTATGTGAAAATGTCCAAATGTGACTCGTTAGTGTTACAGGGTCTCAGGTGTGAATGGGGAGCAGGTGTGTTAGATTTGGTGTTATCGCTCTCACTCTCTCATACTGGCCACTGGAAGTTCAACATGGCTCCTCATGGCAAAGAACTCTCTGAGAATCTGAAAAAAAGAATTGTTGCTGTACATAAAGATGGCCTAGGCTATAAGAAGATTGCCTAGACCCTGAAACTGAGCTGCAGCACAGTGGCCAAAACCATACAGTGGTTTAACAGGACAGGTTCCACTCAGAACAGGCCTGACCATAGTCGACCAAAGGAGTAGGGTGCACGTGCTCAGCGTCATATCCAGAGGCTGTCTTTGGGAAATAGACAACTGAGTGCTGCCAGCATTGCTGCAGAGGTTAAAGGGGTGGGGGTTAGCCTGCCAGTACTCAGACCATACGCTGCACACTGCAACAAATTGGTCTGCATGGCTATCTTCCCAGAAGGAAGCCTCTTCTAAAGATGATGCACAAGAAAGCCCACAAACAGTTTGCTTAAGGCAAGCAGACTAAGGCCACGGACTACTGGAACCATGTCCTGCGGTCTGATGAGACCAAGATAAATGTATTTGGTTCAGATGGTGTCAAGCAGGTGTGGTGGCAACCAGGTGAGGAGTACAAAGACAAGTGTGTCTTGCCTACAGTCAAGCATGGTGGTGGGAGGGTCATGGTCTGGGGCTGCAAGAGTGCTGCCAGCACTGGGGAGCTACAGTTAATTGAGGGAACCATGAATGCCAACATGTACTGTGACATACTGAAGCAGAGCATGATCCCTTCCTTCGGAGACTGGTCTGCAGGGCAGTATTCCAACATGATAACGACCCCAAACACACCTCTAAGGCAAACACTGTCTTGCTAAAGTAGCTGAGGGTAAAGGTGATTGATTGGCCAAGTATGTCTCCAGACCTAAAAGCTATTGAGCATTTGTGGGGCATCCTCAAATGGAAGGTGGAGGAGCGCAGGGTCTCTAACATCCACCAGCTCTGTGATGTCTTCATGGAGAAGTGAAAGAGGACTCCAGTGGCAACCTGTGAAGCTCTGGTGAACTCCATGCCAAAGAGGGTTAAGGCAGTGCTGGGAAATTATTGGTGGCCCCACAAAATATTGACACTTTGGGCCCTGGGCCCAATTTGGTCATTTGCACTTGGGGTGTACTCACTTTTGTTGCCAGTGGTTTAGACATTAATGGCTGCGTGTTGAGTTATTTTGAGGAGACAGCAAATTTACACTGTTATACACGCTGTACACTCACTACTTTACATTGTAGCAAAGTGTAATTTCTTCGGTGTTGTCAAATGAAAAGATATAATAAAATATTTACAGAAATGTAGGGGTGTACTCAGTTTTGTGAGATACTGTGCAGATAGAACCTCTGACTAGGCCCTAGCTTCAAAATAATTGCTTCCAGGGACAGTGTTTCTGGCTGCACACAGCTAATAAAGCCATCACATTTTTGTACATGTCAATAGAATCTCCTTGAGATTATCAGAAAATTCTCCTCATGTACCAAATATTTAGCACACGATGACTGATGAAAGAGACAAGATCAGACAAAAGATTTTTTAAAATTTTTTTACTTCTTATTCACAGGCGAGAAGGTAAAATAATGTAACTTTTTTTTTTCTCTTTTCAGTTAAACAAATAAAAGGAACAAAATATATATATAAAAGAAAAAAAAACTAGAATGTAAACACAGAACTTTAATACAATTCTGTTAAATATTTTCTAAAAAAAAGTTACCTATTTCAGGTACTTAATTCAGCTGTATGAGTGGCAGTTAAAGGAGTGCTCCACTCAAAACAATTACTTTAGTATGGCTGGATAGTGATTAGGGCATACCTGTGTGACATCATGATAACCTTTTGATTCCCGCGGCCAGCTTTATATATTTTATATTTATATATAGTTAGAAATCTGACAAGATTGAAGGCCCACTAAAATGAAAAATATTGTAAATATCGTATACTGATAATTAGTTGGAGGTTATACCTGCAATAGTAGTAAATTTTTTAATTTTTTTTTAATTTCACAGGGCTTTATTATATTTTTCTCCACATTTACAGGAAGGACAAGCTGTCCAGCAAATGTTACAGTTAAATGGGTTAGGGAAAACCATATACCACTGCTAGGGGTGCTTGAAATGGACAAGCTTTATTGACAGTACTGTATATGGTTTAAACCTTTTTTTCTCAGAAAGATAAAGAACTGGAAAAGCACTTCATTTGTTTGTGGCTTAATTATAATTCTTTTAAAACTACAGATTACCTTGTCCACATGGTGACAACGCTGCATGTGTAATTTAACTGCAGAGCAAACAGTTTTTTTTTTTGTCACCCTTTTAAAGGATATGAAAAAAATAATGGATCTATAGGATCACCAAGTAATAAAACTACCTTACATAGGGGAATAAAAGAAAACCGAAAACTGCTTTGTTAATGTGAGTGACAGGCTGCATAACTTTTTGTGTCATTTTTTTTTTTCTCCATAGTTTTGCTTTAGTGTATATATTATAAATGTAGATTAGTATTTAAAAAAAAAAATCTATAGTTTTATTATATATTTACACAGGGGCTGAATTTGACCATTACAAATACAATTTGAGCTTCCTACTTAATACCGTACTGACGCGCTTTACTTATTCTCTTCAATCTCTTGCCTCAGTTCAAGTCTATAGGCAGAGCAGTGGCAAAAGACTCACTGGTTGTTTCGCTGAGCAATCTACTGAGAAGCTTATGCAGTCTGAAAAACAATACGTTCTTTATGTGCAATAGGGTTTTCTACAGAAGTGGTTCAGCAAAGATACAGTCTGTACTGTCTGTTGTAAAGATAGTGGAAAACTATGATATAGCAAGCATATAAAAAGGTGAGTCTTATGTCAATTGCTACTTATAGATACACTCAGTAAATAAAATGTAGAATTCCCAAAATAATTGTTCTTCAAGGAGAACCAGCTTCAAGGAGAACCAGCTTAACAACTTGGCTTATGCCCGAATTAATTATAATAAATATTAATTTATTATCGAAGGTCTAAAATCTAAACCCAAACATCAAATAATTGTTAACATGCTGAAATAATATTCAAAGATATTTTTAATCATTTGTTCCAGCACTTCCTGGTATGGCGTGACAACTGATTCCCATTTTCTTTTGTGTGCAATCCTTTTAAAAGTGCTTTAGCAAACTGAAGTTGACCATATACTACTGGAATCTTGGCCTGTTCCTACTGTACTAGATAAAATTTGCTTGGTAGGTGGCCCTGATGGCCAATTTCCCGCTGACTGAAAAATCAAGAGCCAGGCAGGAAACTGTTGGCCAAAAAGTGGTTGGATCCATTGTCAAAAAAATATACTGGTAATTAGTATTACTATTTTATTACTATTATTTTATTACTATTATTTTATTACTATTCTGATGGTATAAAATGAAAGTATATGCTGGGGCTATGGATCTGCATTCATTTTATAGGATTTTTATTGCATGTATATTAAAACCCCTTAGATATGACAGCTGCTACCTGTTTCAACCTCTAGACCTCAATGCTTATACTTCGCTCCTTGAGTGTATAAAAAGACTCCATAGCTGGCCATAGAAGGTGTGATTTTCTTTCCTGCAATCACAGGTTTCAGGAAAGAAAACTGCTCCATTCTCACATCAACACAGCCAGTGTAGATGGGGGGAATCTCTCTCGCTGAGCTATTGTGTTCTCCTGGCGGGGGTGGGCGCGAGGAACCATCCCAGCCAGGAGAACACACAGTGAATAATGCTAGCGTACATAGCTGTTGGCACTAATCGCAAGAAAAATCTGATAGGCTAGTTGTACCCAAGTTGATCGATCAAGTTGGGTACAATCAGCCTGCCCACATATGCTTCGAATCTCTCTAGTACAAGGATTCCATAGTTAAGAGGAATGTAAAAACAACTATGTGGCTCTGTTATTTGAAGTACACAGTTATGCACGCTCGGGACCTAGAAGATCTTATCCACATGAGGTTAAGCTGTTTGCACATTATCAAATGCTAACCACGGGAAATGCTGACCATACACTGTTCAAATTTCAGTGGGTTTCTGAGGAACCAGGCAAAACTCAATTTGTGCATGGCTCTGTCAGCACTCTTCAACCCTTCAATTAAACAATCAAAGGAGCTGAGCAGAAAATTGTCACCGGAACTGCCTCTGCATCAGATGCAGCCACTGTTGGAGTATTCTGACAGCTGCTGGCTCTCAGAATACAAGAGCCTAAGCAGGAAATTCATCTATCCATGTTATAGAGCATGAATGGAGGAATCTGTCAGCTTGCAGATTGAATGAAACAGATCTGTGCATATAACCACATGGTTCGAATCTCAGCTGGTTCAGCAGGAGCGGCCGAGATTTGAATTGTGTATGGGCAGGCTGAATGTACCAAGTCCAAGATGATCGAATGCCAGGTTTTACCTGTGATTATGACTAGCAGCTGCAATGGCCGCTAACAATAATCAGTGTCTTCTGCCGGCGAGGACAGCTTCCCCCACCGGAAAAAGACAGTGATTATTGCTAGCAGCCATAGCCGTGGTTGCAGGAAAGAAATTTGCTCCGTGTATGGCCAGCCTCAATCTCTGTTCAAGAGTTTTCCTAAGATAAAGCAAAGCTAATCAGGGAAGCCAATTTAAATCTTTTAAAATTAGGAATGCACAATGAATGTGAAAAATCTTGCATGAGCTCAGTTGTGATTGGTTCTCTTTGGGATCTCTTGTGATGTGATCTTAAGTTTATCATACATGTTACAATCTGGCTGTATAATATCCTTAAGATATAACCAGCACAATCTATTATGAAAACCTACCTAAACTATGTAATCAGACAAGCCGTCATACTACATAATGAGATTTTAATGTTTGTGGGGAGCTTAAAATTTCCTCCTGTTGTTTTTCTCATTAGTTACATGGTAGCATCAAATCTTCCTTCAAAAACTCTGATCAATGCAGTGCCTGGGATGGGGGTAGTTGGGCTGATGATGGACAGTAGGACTCAGTAGGTAAGTATCTGAACACAGCAAGCTGCCTAATCACCCTCCGCTACATAGTAAATTTTGAGCATCACACGGAGTTTTCCTTTATGGGGATAAAGTTGCTCAGATCATTGTCCACTCAAGCAAAATAAACCGATCGTTAACATGTACTGTAGAAGTTGACAAATTGGCAAGATAGTCTTCAAGCAGATGAGATTACCACAACACTGTACAGCGTCACAATAAATAGATTGATCAAACAAATTCCCAGTAACCACACTGACCAAAAGCCGGTAACAACCTGGAAATGTCTGTTTTACATCATAAAAATACTTAAAAGTTGGGCCAAACCAATATGAAGCTATTAATACCGCCCTGCTTTCACCAGACTTCATCAGACCTTGGCGATGATGCCAAAAAGTGGAATTTGTCACCACAGATGGTGACAGAAGTGGAAGTCAGGCCACACCTCTTTACATGGCTACATCCTGTACAGTCCTGCTGCTTCTATAGCATCATGTAGGTGTATTGTGAAAACAGGACGAACATGCACCACAACGTTACGGGATTTGTCGATATCGTCCGGAGTGTGGTCTGTGCTACGCCCCTCTCAGCAGGTGGTGGCCAGTGATTGGTGAATAGGAGGCTGGAAGCACCGTACGTGTTCTACTGTGGAACTGTCACTCTCTACAGCTTTCATATATTTGTTGAGGACTGCAAAGATCTCGTTGTTCAGGATCTGATACTTCCGGATGCGATCTGCCATTTTCTTCAAAGGCTGGAGGGTTAGTCAGAAACAGAATAGCTGGTTAGTGAATGCAAAGACTTAAGAGACCATAAACAACAACGTCAGTGAAGAAAATCCTTTGGCAAACTGGAAATGCTATCCAAGGAGTACTACTGCCATACTACCATCAGAAAGTCCATTAAAACTAACTTGAGTCCATGCCACAGCTCTGCTCTCTGCAAAGGCTATGTGTATCCCAGATGTTATATCACTGCTACTTTAGAAGGGATTTTCTGGGTTACAATGGCACTGAGTGCCCACAAAGTGGATTTCAAACCCACTGTGGCTATTGAGCTATATGTTTAACCACTTAAGCCCCCGGTGGATTTGGCTGCTCAAAGACCAGGGCCTATTTTGCGATTCGGCACTGCGTGAATTTAGTGGACAATTGCACGGTCGTGCAAATTAAATTGACGTCCTTTTTTTCCCACAAACAGAGCTTTCTTTTGGTGGTATTTGATCACCTGTGCGATTTTTACTTTTTGCGCTATAAACAAAAATTTTTTTTACACTTTTGGGGGTACCGGTGACATTACTATAGTAATCAGTGCTATAAATATGCACTGTTTCTGTAAAAATGACACTGGCAGGGAAGGGGTTAATTTTACTGGTGATCAGTGGGTTAAATGTATCCCTAGGGGCTTGATTCTAGCTGTGGTGGGGCGTGGCTTGTGATGTAACCACAGAGATATACGATCCTACATAGCAGGATTGTATAGTCTCTGCAGTTACTTCAGGGAGAATGACAGGCGGCTTTGTTTACATTAGCCGCCTGCCTTTCTCCCTCTCCAGCGGGAGATCGCGAGTGACCGGCGGACATCGCGCGGGGATGTTAGTGAACGAGCGGGGGCTATAAAATAAAATTTTTACTTTTTTCTATTTTTTTATTCAAATAAATATAAATGATTAAATATGAATATTTTTCCATATCATTTTCAACCAGTACCTAGTGCATTAGGCTATATTCCCCTTTTACCAGGTTGACTGAATAATCTAAATGTGTGCTAGAAGGGAAAGATACTTCCTTCTCTGTAGCTATGGGATTCCCATTGGACAGTCAGAAAGTGAAAAAACAGTGTCAAGCTTCCTATTTGGAAAGGGCTGCAAAATCCAGCCATAGGCGAGCCCAGTACTAATGTTAATGTAAAATAAATATATATATATATATATATATATATATAAGATATCTAACCCTACAGGTACTCTTTCATCTATGAGGTCCCATAGATTCCGCCTTTAATGCCAGTATGTCTGGTCAGTCAATGATACTCACAACATTTTTTATGATTTCATCTTTCCCGTCCTGTCTTTGGACTTTCAGGAGATGATAGCAAAAGTCAAAGAGGTCAAAACGACGCTGCTGTCCCAGAAGCACAATAATGGCACAACCTGCCCAGTTCAAGCCGTCTCCGAAGCACTGCCTGTAGGGGGAAGCAAGAGACAAGACACAAAATTACCAAGAGAAGAGAGCTTGTAAAGGGCCATACACACTATACGATTTTCTGAAGACTTTTTCCTTCAGATTTACCTTTTCTATGTAGTGCAAGGGCCTGCCAGATTGCATACAAATTGAATGTGTTTAGGTTTGACCTCATATTATCTGGTTTTGGTAAGTCTAAAGGAAAAGGTTTTCAGAAAATCTTATAGTGTGTATGGCCCATTAGAAGCTTGTTATTAACGGTATATAGAAAACTTCAGCTTACACCTAACTAGCCCTAAAATTGTCCTCTACCCCCTCCCAACAACTATGCTAACTAACCCGTGAAAGATGTATATACTCCTCTGTGTCAGCCAGCAGCAGTTGTAGGGGAAAGGAGAAATGGCCTAGACAATGGCTAGTAAAGCCTGGAGCAGTGATGTCCCCCATAAGCTTCAATGGCCCAGACTTTGTCTCCTTTCCCCTGCAGCCACTCTACCTGAGACACGGGGACCGGTAGTTAGGTGTAAGCTGGAATTCCCCTTTAAATGTTTCTGTTTTGATTGTATTTTTAGAAATATTTAAAGGAGAAATATGGCCAAAGCTTTTTTGGCCATACTTCTATGGATCACAGGAGTGCAGTTCGTTCTGCACTTGTGTGACCTGTTTTCAGCCAACAGCGGGCGAAGGCCTGCTGCCAGCTGATGTCACTCAGCTGATCTAGGCTGAGGAAAGATTCCAACTTTACAGTGAGGGATCCACCCACATGCCTGGATTGGCAGCTGGCTCAGCCTCTGAGCTGTGCCGGTGGAAAATTAAGCCAGCTGCTCCCTCCCTTTCCCAGCCCAGTGCTCCAGTGAGCCCTGGAGGGACAGAGTAGAGAGCCGTTGACTGCCAGTCACAGCTCTCTGTTTAGAGCGGAGGGGAAGAACTGGGTGATCAGCGGTGTTCGATCGCTCAGTTCTCACTCCAGAGGCAGCGGGGGACAGATGCAGCATCGGATCAATGCTTCAATGCTGCTCCCACCTAGGTGAGTATAACGTTTTTTTTTTTTTTTAAACGCCATACTTCTCTTTGATTCTGGCTACAATGTTAAAGAGACAAGACAACCCACTAGTGAGCAGCAGTTTTCAGGGAGATAACAAGTACTCACTCTGCAGTAAATTCATTGGTCCCCACCGGAATAGAGTAAACAAACTGCATGGCACTCCAGAGTCGATGAAACTCCACACACTCATCCACATGCATCACTCCATTGGTGGGGGGAGGACCACGCCAGATGGGGTCCTGCAGGTAGCTGCGGATTCGGGTCAGGATGACTTCAAACATGGAGAGACCACAGCACAGGCGTTCCTTGGTCAAAAGATCTCCCTCCCGGGCTATAGCAATTTGCTAAAAATAAATAGGAGAATTACCAAAATATTGTGTTACCTTTTATATTATGTTACACTATTGAGTCTAAAATTAACTGAGAATATACATATTCTTTTTTGCACTGCTCCCTTCTAGGCAAACAACCAGGGTGATTATACTATGGCTTCCTAGCTTCAGCTTCGCTACTTCCTAGTTCACATCCTGCAACCTGGACAGAGTTGACCACTGCAGACACACTGTCCCATGAGCAGGCTGTGGGCTGAGAGATAACATGCTGCCCCCGCTAAACCACTAAAATAGAGTGTTCATTTGCCTGCCTGTGTGGTAGAGGTATGCAAATCACAAAACTGGCTGAACCAGGCCAACGGGTAGACATATACAGTACGTATGTAATTTAAGGGTGTATTTAGCTGTCTGCCTGGAGTCTTGCTTTAAATTAAAAGCTGGTTTCCGACATCTCTGTGTAGCAACTTTGATTCTTCTCTCTGCAATGCCTTTCAAGCAAGAATGGGTCATTTTTTCTGGGGATAACACTGGTTTGTTACATTACATCGACGCAAACTCTGCTCCTATATACTTTGTTTCTAAATACACAATAATTATTGCCAACTAGATCTCAGCTGTCCTTGTGTCTCCCCTTGCTGCCCTCACTAGGAGATTTTTAGCCTTGGGTTATGACACATATGTTGCACAAATGGGGGTTGATTTACTAAAGGCAAATAGACTGTGCACTTTGCAAAGGGCAGTTGCACTCTGCAAGTTTCTCCAGAGCTTAGTAAATGAGGCCAGGCTTCACTTCCCAATCGAATGCAAAGAAAAAAAAAAATGCATTTTTTGCCTGCACATGATTGGATGATGGAAGTCAGCAGAGCTTCTGCACATTTACTAGGCTCTGAAGCAACTGCACTTTGCAAAGTGCACAATCTATTTGCCTTTAGTAAATCAACCCCCATGTTTCTTATATAATTTAAGTGAACATAATTGCAAAAGATAAATTGGCATTGTTTTTGCACTGGGATATGTTTTCTTATATTATAGCTAATACCATTAGTATTACCTTTCTAGTTCACCTCTGAGCTCCTAATGAAGCTGATCACAAAACACACTGAACAAAGCCGACTCTACACTACTGCTTGAACCAGTTATATTTACATGTGAATAAATGCTCTGGATCCATGGTAGTTGCGTCACAATTGTCACAATTGTTTAATTTGTATACACTATATTACAAAAAGTATTGAGACTCCTGCCTTTACACGCACATGAACTTTAATGGTGTCCCAGTCTTTGTCCGTAGGGTTTAATATTGAGTTGGCTCACCCTCTGCAGCTATAAAAGCTTCAACTCTTCTGGGAAGGCTGTCCACAAGGTTTTGGAGTGTGTCTATGGGAATGTTTGACCATTCTTCCAGAAGCACATTTGTGAGGTCAGGCACTGATGTGGATGAAAAGGCCTGGCTCGCAGTCTCCACTCTAATTCATCCCAAAAGTGTTGAGGTCAGGACTCTGTGCAGGCCAATCAAGTTCCTCCATCCCAAACTCGTTCATCCATGTCTTTATGGACCTTGCTTTGTGCACTGGTGCGCAGTCATGTTGGAACAGGAAGGGCCATCCCCAAACTGTTCCCACAAAGTAAGAAGCATGAAATTGTCCAAAATGTCTTGGTATGCTGATGCCTTGGGAATTCCCTTTACTGGAACTAAGGGGCCAAGCCCAACCCCTGAAAAACAACCCCACACCATAACCCCCCTCCAGCAAATGATTTGGACCAGTGCACAAAACAAGGTCCATAACGACATGGATGAGCGAGTTTGGAGTGGAGTAACTTGACTGGCCTGCACAGCTGACCTCAACCCGATAGAACATCTTTGGGATAAATAAGAGCAAAGACTGCAAGCCAGGCCTTCTCGTCCAACACCAGTGCCTGACCTCACAAATACGCTTCTAGAAGAATGGCCAAACATTCCCATAGACACACTCCTAAACCTTGTGGACAGCCTTCCCAGAAGAGTTGAAGCTATCATAGCTGCAAAGGGTGGGCCAATTTAATATTGAACCCTACGGACTAAGACTGGGATGCCATTAAAGTTCATGGGCATGTAAAGGAAGGTGTCCCAATACTTTTAGTAATATAGTGTGTGTGTGTGTGTGTGTATGTATATATATATATATATATATATATACACATACAAATACTTACTAAGTAGAGAGTGCTAGGTGCTGGCTGTCAGAGGTAGTGATACTGTATATGGCTAATTAACTGATGCTGTATATTCATTTATGTGGCATTCATTTTTAATGGTTTTCCTTTCTTTTACCATCTGTGCATAATAAAATATTGGTTTTGATATAATCAATAGACAGTTATATTGGGCACACTCATAATCCAATTTATCTGATTGATTTATTATCTTGACATTAAACCTACACATACAGGAGAAGATTTCTTTTTTAATTAAATGAAGGTTTTAGACAGACTTAAAAGACAGTCTGACCATTCACAGACTGGAAACAGCCATATTAGATTACCAGATTACCTAAACACCATGTATTTTAAAAAGTCTAATGATAATATCATGTTCCCTCTGGACATTCCCTTATGTAGAATACAACTATATATATGATGGGTCTGAGAAAGAATAACACCTATGTCGTTGTGAAAGGAGCACGGACATAGACTGTAGCACAAAAATTTAGTTCCCTGTGTACCATGTGATAAGAATGCAGCTCAAGGTCATATGAAACTTTATGGTGGCCCCTAGGCAGTCAAAACCTTGGGGCCCCCCTTGCAGGTTTCTCGTACACACACTCTAGTGGGATAACATTGAACTAAGTAGTGTGCACAAGGGCCACTAGATGGAGATAACCATAACTATTGTAGATTACACATGGCGTAGGTTGCGCCAAAATCTTTTACAAACTGACAAGCTGAAAGAAGATGAGCTTTTCAGAGACAAGCTTGATTGTGAACCTGATATCTATGGTTTATGTAGTTTACGTTTTTATTGGCTTAAAGAGGTTGTAATCCTAAAAAAAAAAAATCATGCCCCTGTCTCTTTAAGACATGAGCTATAGCATAGTGCCTTTGCCTTGTCAATTGTCCCTTTCCATCTTCTGCAGAACCTGGCTGATCCTGCCTATTCCTGTCTTCCCCATTCTGAGCTGACCACGTTTATCATGGCTGCTGAGTCATGAAAATGTGGTCAGTTTACATGTCTCTGTCATCCAGCTCTCCTGTGCGTTTCTGCATCTCCCCCTCTCTCTCTCCCAGTCAGTTCCCTAGTCTGCAGTGTGCTTGAGAACACGTTCTCCTCCCTACCCCCCCCCCCTCTCCTCCAGCCCCCTCTCCCCCTCTCCTTCATTGAGCAACACTGTTTCCCTGAAGCTGCTCCTCCCTTTCCTCTTTGTTAAAGTTGCAGTGCCTCACACAGTGTTTAAGGCTCAGTACACTTGTCATGCGACTTGAGAGTTCAAAGTCGCATAACAAGTCACACCCCATTAACTGCAATGGAACCTTTCTAATCGGTGGGACTCAAGTCACAATGACTTAGAAAAGGGTTCCTGCACTACTTTGGGGTGACTTCATCACGACTTGCATTGACTTCAATTAATGAAGTCGCAAGCAAACCGCAATGAAGTCGCATGGCAAAGTCGCACCTTAAGTTGCGCAACTTTCCCGGTCACAGCAGTGTGAACCCAGCCTTATCGTAGGAGAGAGCAGCTAACAGTTCAGTATTACATACTTGCACATGGAAATAAATTTAACAGCTTAAAAAACGATATTTAGACACACAGGTTAACTAAACATTTTAAATACCAAATTAATTACTTCCGATTATGTATATACTTATTATATTTGTTATAAACCTTTTTTATTTTTCCTATACAGGGACATTGGTCATGTATTTATTAAAGCCTATATAAGCCAATTAGTTCACACCATGACCGCGTGTGCATCACAAAGAGGTGCGATTTCTACCCATTTATTTAGAATGGGCTAAAATCTCACCACACCAAAAGTAGTTAATTCGCTGTTTTTTACACTGCAACAGGGTCACATGGTATAAAAGTACCATGCAATCCAAAGCAGGCAGGTGTGGGCAAATGCACTGTGTTTGTAACCTGCGTTTGGGGTGGTAACTTTTTATTGACATCCGCTACAGATCTCAAATTAATTGAGTTTTGCATGCAGTTTGATTAATCTGACATAGACATAATCTAAAAGCAACATACACATCTGCACGCAGCATGCACTTGCGTTTCATAATTTTTCCTTATTGTTTGTTCATATCCACATATTTGTGCATAGGGGAGGTTATTGAGTTTAATGGGCTGAACTAGGCTCAACAAATCTGCCACATAAGCTCTTGAACATTTTAAAGACTTTTAGAGTCATGTGTGACAAAATGTCTAACGCGTTTGTTGTGCTACGAACAATTCACACTTTGCAATTTTGAATTGTTGGCATCATCCCCACGATTCTGCCAGGAACTCCAAATTGAACTGCAATGGTGGCAAAACACAACATGCATTGATTTTTATGGCACCTCAAACATGTTGCATTGTTGAGGCAATTGTCGCATGACAGAATTGAGCAGCAAATTCTGCCCAAAAAAGCCTCTGCTCTGTTTTTTGCGGGAGAAGCTTTGTATGATGCAGTTCTACACGACTGCCGCGTGACAATTGTGACTCCACCGCACCATGTTTAAGACATGGTTGGATCGGGGGGGTGAAAATATTACAGACTCCGAGGCTCCCGGCACCACCTCCTGCTCTGGGATGGCGTGTTGGGGCAAGCCCAGATTGCGTGTTTCCGACCCGCCATCCCCAAGCATTATTGTGAAGAATGGAGCCGGCACTAGAGGAAGCAGAGCCGATGCTTCCTGTATAGCGTCAGCTCCTGTCACAGGCGGATCGATACCAAATGTACTCCGCCTTCTCCTGTGACAGGAGAGATACAGGAAGCATTGGCTCTTCTCTCTACTGCAGCCACATGCTTCCTCTAGCGCCGTCTCCTGTCACA
Source organism: Pelophylax lessonae (assembly GCF_965119305.1). Lineage (NCBI taxonomy): Eukaryota > Metazoa > Chordata > Amphibia > Anura > Ranidae > Pelophylax > Pelophylax lessonae. The sequence goes on along the minus strand of NC_138771.1, from coordinate 466,112,824 downwards.
CTGATGCTTGGGGATGGTGGGTCGGGAACCAACCAGCAATATCCACCAACAGTACCCGCCAGAAGTAATCACCAGCAGTACCCGCCAGCAGTACCCACCACCAGTACCAGCCAGCAGTACCCACCAGCAGTATCAGCCAGCAGTACCAGCCATAGAGTAGAGCGGGCTGTGTCCGTGTCTTCCCTGCATATTTACCTGTTCTCTGCCCGCTCCACTCATTGTGGCCCGCGACTGGTTACCAAGTCGCTTAAGTGGCCCTCGCTCCTCATAAGGTTAGGCACCCCTGCTGTAAGGGCATGAGTCTCGGATGGAGAGTTGTGCTGTAGCAGCCTTCCCCCTTAGTTTCACCGCGGTGTGTGGCGGAGGGAAGGAGTTCCGGATGGAGAGGTACGCTATACTGTAGCGAATCGGGAGACCCGTGGGAAGATCACAAAGTTGATAAAGGTGTTACTTTTATCAACTTTTAAGTGCCACTGTCGCGGCTATCATTAACACTTTTATCATTGTGGTTGCCAGGTCTTACTATTCTTTCCTACCTCCTCTGCATTGAGAGGAAGTGGCATCATTTTAAACGTGTCACTGTTTTAAACAAGGTTAGGACTGTATGATACGTTAAATAAATTTCTGTAAGCAACACCTTATTTTCTGGCAGTGCCCCTCCTGAGACTAGACTCTGGATCCGCCCCTCGTTTGAAGTGCCATTAACAATCAGTGTCACCTAAACATTTGTGTTGAGTTTTGCCACCATTGCAGTGTGATTTGGAATCGCAAGCAGAATCGCGGCAATAATGCTTACCATTCAAAATCGCAAAGTTTGAATGTAGCATTAATGGCACAACAAGCAAAACGCACATTTGCAGCATGTTTTCTAAACGCTGCTTCCAAAGGTGTGTTTTCTATGCATTTAGGCTCTGTTGACATCTAGAGATTTGTGATCGGGGGTGCAATCACCGCTATTCTGCCAGAGATTCCAAACCGCACCGCAATGCTGGCAAAATGCACCATGCTTGCTTGTGTGCCATTCATTTTGAATGATGCCTAAAACATATGGATCTTACACTGGGGGGTTCACACACAATCCGATGGCACCAGCCAATGGGATTGTGTGCTAAACTGACAGGGTGCATTCGGTCGGCTGCGCTACCGCTCCTTTGCAGCCGCACACCCCCGATAATGGCGCACCTGCGCAAAGTATTCTGGCCTCTGCTTCATTTGCAGTCACCGACAGGTGGAGGGGAGGGAGAAGAGCGGACAAATGTCTGCTCTCCTTCCCTTCTTGCTGTGACCTGTAAAGCAACATGTATGCTGTCACTTCTGGGTTACCTTGTCACTTTTCCTGGTCAGCATAGTAGGGAAAGAATGTATTGCAATGTGCCATACATTTAGTGGAGCACAGAGGACACATACCCTGCATATCTCATTAAAAAGAACCTGTCACCCAAAAATCATCACATGGTAAAAAAAAAAAAAAGGAAAGCAAAACTTTTTTTTTAATTGCAAAAAAGAAAGTTACCCCTGAGCACATAAAATCCCCACATGAAACTTTAAGGCCCCTAGCATAGCCGGCATCTACGCATTAAAACATCGATTGCAATACACATGTCGCCACACATTCTTTAGTGAGAGCAATGATTCTAGCATAAGACTTCCTCCCTAACACTAAACTGATGACCTATAGGGAGCTTTTGAAGCATCGCCTATAGAAAATATAGGGTACTGAAATTTATTGCCATTTCACTGGCCCACACAAATTTAAGCTTTGGCATGTTGGGTATCTGTTTACTTGGTGCAACCTCGTCTTTTATATCTTACCAAAAATGTGCGTAATTTATTGTGTTTATTTGCCCTAAAAATCACTTTACTGTGTGTTCACCTGAAATGTTGCGTTTCCTACACCTTTGCAGTAATATCGTGTGACATAAAACAACCACTATTTTATTCTCTAGGGTGTTTGCTTTCGAAAAATATAACATTTGGGGTTTTTATGAATTCTTCAGGTCTAAAATCATTTTTTAAACATGTGTACAAAAATTGCTCTGCAGCATCTCCCCCTTCCTGTCATTTCCATGGTCTGTGTGAAACTGATCCTCTCCCCATACTGCCCTCCCCTCCTGAAACTAACAGCAGAGGAATATGAGCTCCTCCCACCTGAGTTCCTCTGCTTGGGAGGAAGACCCGAGAAAACCATGTGACTGCACAGAAGCACTGCTGGGAAAAGGTATTTAGAGATTATATTGCTGAAAAACAAACACACTGCCATTACTATTGCCCCATAAGAGAACCTATCATGGGAGTTTATTGTGGAGACATTACAACCACTTTAATAGTTTGTTCTCTATAGAGACTCGAATGTAAAGTTTTTGTTCCTTTGAGTTGATTAACCACTTCAGCTCCAGAAAATTTCCCCCCCTTACGACCAGGCCATTTTTTGCTATTTGGCACTGCGCTACTTTACCTGGCGATTGCGTGGTCATGCAACACTGTACCCAAACAAAACGTATATATTTTCACAGAAATAGAGCTTTCTTTTGGTGGTATTTGATAACCACTGGATTTTATATTAAAAAAAAAACAATATTTTTAACTTTCTGCTATAATACATATGAATGTCAACACAGAGCTCTGGGCTGTGATTGCACACAGCCGATCAGCAAGTCCCAGTCGTGAATCATTGGCTGGGACTTGCTGACAGGCTCCTGATGTGTTGCAGTCAAACCTGGAAGTAGGCAGCCGCTCGTCCGCAGTACATTGCGGGCGGGCGGTTGCTAAGTGGTTAATTTTTCTACTTTTTTAAACAATTTAGGAAAACTTCATTGTCCTTTTCTTTCATGATCAAATCAATATTATTTTAATTTGTTGTCACAGGACCCTTAAATGGCATGGGGCCCATAGGCCAGTGCCTACTATGCCTATTTAGTAGTCCAACACTGATTCAGCCCACTGGTGACAACTCAAGACTGACATATCAATTTTGGATGGAGTAAGGCTTCAGAAAGAACCTCCATAGGATACCTGAGGGGTGCCCAGTCTCTCAATTAGCGGGACTAGATGCAGTGGAGCATACTTTGCTTCTAGTCGTTTCATCCTGACCTCCAGACGTTCCCCCTCTAAATAGCAAAAGAAGATTATAAGTTAGCTGAACAAGCATGAAATGTTTGGATCTAAGAGCGGTTCAGGTCAGACTCACCTTTGATGTAAACTCGAGGTAGGATGTTCTGGAATGGTGCTGCATGAAGAAGATCACACACCTCCTCCTGGGACTAGGTGATATAAAGTGAGAAGAGACGAGGGTCAGAAAGATTACAGGGAGACTGTCACAGCAATCACAATCATCAGTGCTAGACATCCCAGACAATGTCATCAGCACTATCACCACATGTGGTTCCAAAATGAAAACTGATCCATTAGCTCTCTAGTCACAAGTTACAGATTTATGATATGAGAAAATTTTCTATTGTCCTCCATTCATAAAACACCAATATGCTATATATTAAAAACAGCAATAATATATAGCATCTGAAATGTACCCGTTGACACAGCCAGGCAGACAGTATATTTAAAAGTAATGGAATATCTCTGCCAGTACTAGCTACCTCAAAAGAGAAGTATGATCAAAGCTTTTTTGACCATACTTCTATTCTAGGTCAAAGGCGTGCACTTATTTCGGCACCCCTGTGATCCAGATTTAGCCAACAGTTGGCTAAAGTCTGCTGTCAGCTGATGTCACAGAGCTGGTCTAGGCTTTTAAGGGAATCCAACTTTAATGACTGGATCCAAACCAGATGCCTGACGACAGCTTGGTCAGCCTCTCAGCGTGCCGCTTCTTAGGCCTCTTTCACACGGCCGCTCCGGTGTTTTGCTCCGCTGCGGGACTTTTTTTTTTCAAGGAGCGGATGACATTTGTGTCATCCGCTCCGTATGTCCGCATATCATCCCATCCGTTTGCGGATGATATACGGACATAATGTAAGTCTATGGGCATTGCGGATGTCAGCGGATGACACCACTGACATCTGATTTTCCTTCCTTTCCGATTTTTAAACGGAGGAAAAATAGGGTTCTGTTCCGTTCCAAAAAACGGAACAGAACTGAAAGGAAGAAAATCGAATGTCAGCGGATGGTATTCCACTGACATCCGCAATGCCATAAACTTACATTATGTCCGCAAATCATCCGCAAAAAAATAGGATGATTTGCGGACATACGGAGCGCCCGTGTGAAAGGGCCCTTAAAGAGAAGGCAAAGGTAATTCTGGGAAGGGTCCCGCTGACCCCATATACTCAGCTTACCTGTTCTTCCTCACAGCTACTTCTACTCCGGAGCTGGTGAGAACAGTTGACACTTCTGGGTAAGGAAGAGTATGTGACCTGCTCCCCTGTGATGGTGCCCATGCCTAACTCTGTCACAAAACTGGGGCAGTGACATCTCCTCTCCCTGGCACAGATGATTTGAGGAAACAAAAAATCAGATGCACACCGCAATGGGATGCTAATAGAACTTCTTTATTGTAATGCAGACAGATGCAGTCACAAGAATGAACGGAAGTTTACCATGTTTCACACATCTTGTGCTTAGTCATAACCAGGTTATGGTTATGACTACGTTACAGTACAGGTTATGGTTATGACTAAGCACAAGATGTATGAATCATGTTAAACTTCTGTTCATTCCTGTGACTGCATCTATCTGCATTACAATAAAGAAGTTTTATTGGTATCCCGAGGCAGTGTGTGGCTGCCTTTTCCAAGTTTCCTTGTTTGACGCAGTGGCGAGCAGGGCCAGCATCTGTTGGGTTACCCGCTGTGGGATCTCCTCAGCTCACCTGCAGTGGTGATTTCTCCTCTGCCTTCCTGCATACAGATGATTTGAGCACTGGCTGTAGTGGAGCAAGGAGCTGCAAGGTAGCACAGGTAAGATGAGTATATATATATGTTGGTTTGGGAATGCCCTTTCCATAAACATTGTCACCTTGTCCTGCCCTTACAGTTCTCTATAAAAGAAAAGAATAAATACTTACCTCTCTCAGTACTTGCTCTACAGAACACCAAACTGAAAAAGACAAAGTGTCCTCTGAACTCTGCACAGACACTAAGACCCCATTCAGACTAGCGCGACTTGTCAGCCTGACAAGTCGCGCTCGGTCGCTCGCCATTGATTAGCACAGGACCCGTTCTAATAGGAGCTACACAAGAAAAAGGGTCCTGTACTACTTTGGGGCGACCCGGGAGCGACTTGCATTGACTTCCATTATGTGAAGTCCCTGCAAGTCGCGCCGAAGTCGCGGTGCACTTCACAGGTCGCCCCTCGAAGTCGGATCGCGCCAGTCTGAATGGGCTATGAAGGTTCCAGGAGTTTTGATGTTCTGTGTTTTTCTGCTAACCTGCATCTCACTACATTGTCCTGTTGTATTTGTTACAGTACAGGCTAGTACATGGATTAGGTGTTTCAAAGTACAGGTGCATCCCATAAAATTAGAATATCATAAAAAAGTTAATTTCTTTCGGTAATTTAATTCAAAAAGTAAAACTCCCCAAATCATCACGGATTTGCATCTAATTTGGAAATCAAGGTCCAAGAATCTGGAGGAAAAGTGGAGAGGCACAGAGTCCAAGTTGAATGAGGTCCAGTGTGAAGTTTCCACAGTCAGTGATGATTTTGGGACCATGTCATCTGCTGGTGCTGGTCCACTGTTTTTTTTCAAGTCCAAAGTCAGCGCAGCCCTCTACCAGGAAATTTTATAGCACTTCATGCTTCCTTCTGCTGACCAGCTTTATGGAGATGCTGATTTCATTTTCCAGCAGGACTTGGCACCTGCCCACACTGCCAAAAGTATCAATACCTGGTTTAATGATCATGGTATCACTGTGCTTGATTGTCCAGCAAACTCACCTGACCTAAACCTCATAGAGTATCTGTCGGGTATTGTCAAGAGGAAGATGAGAGACACCAGACCCAACAAGGCAGGCAAGCTGAAGGCCGCTATCAAAGCAATCTGGGCTTCCATAACAATAAGCAGTGCCACAGGCTGATCGCTTCCATGCCACACCGCATTAATGCAGTAATTCTTGCAAAAGAAGCCTTGACCAAGTATTGAGTGCATACTATACTGTTCATGGATATAATTTTCAGTAAGCCATAATTTATGTATTAAAAATCATTTTTTTTATTGGTCCTATGTAATATTCAAATTTTCTGAGATACTGAATTTTGGGTCACTAGCTGTAAGCCATAATCATCAAAATTAAAAGAAAGAAATACCGTATTTATCGGCGTATAACACGCGCCGGCGTATAACACGCACCTAAATTTTAGGGTATAAATTTTAGGAAAAAAGCTGAAATTTAAAATAAACAGCTTTGAACTTTTTTTTTTAATTAAATGTAGTCTCACCAGTGCCCACGAATGCAGCCTCATCAGCGCAGTGTCCTTAAATGCAGCCTCGCCAGTGCAGTGCCCATACATGCAGCCTCACCAGCGCCCATACATGCAGCCTCACCAGCGCCCATAATTGCAGCTTCGCCAGCGCCAGTGCCCATAATTGCAGCCTCGCCAGCGCAGTGCCCATACATGCAGCCTCGCCAGCGCAGTGCCCATACATGCAGCCTCTTCAGTGCCAGTGCCCATAATTGCAGCCTCGCCAGCGCCAGTGCCCATAACTGCAGCCTCGCCAACGCCAGTGCCACTATACAAATCACTTTTAAAAATGTCCAGAAGCAGCGGCAAAAGGTAGAAGGGGGCGGGCAGCGCCGAGGAGAAGGAAGGACGCGCTGTCATCGGAAGTCCCGGCGCCTATGATTGACGTCGGCATAGGAGGAGGGACTTCCAATGACAGCGCGTCCTTCCTTCTCCTCGGCGCTGCCCGCCCCCTTCTACCTCTCGGCGCTGCTTTCTGTTTTTTTTTTTTTTATATCGGCATATAACACGCACTGCTACTTTTTCCTCCATATTTAGGAGGAAAAAGTGCGTGTTATACGCCGATAAATACGGTACTTGAAATATATCACTATGTTTGTATTGCATCTATATAAAATACGAGTTTCACTTTTTTAATTGAATTACTGAAATAAATTACTTTTTTGATGATATTCTAATTTTACGAGATGTACCTGTATATATATACAAGTGGTGTCATTCATTATGCTGAAGGAGAAAATGCTGAAAAATACTTTAGGTGGATATAATTAAGTTCTTACCAGAGCCTGTTCTATGAGCAGACAGAAGAGGATGGCATTGCCCACCTCTCTGAGGCTCTGAAATACATCTGTCTTCAGTTCTGCATATTCAATGATATCCTTCAGCTGATGATGGAAGAATTCCAGGATGCCTGAAAATAATTGATATAATGGGTTTCAGAATATATGAGTATTACAGGCATTAAATAAAGCATCAAAAAGAGTATCAAATCAAGGGTTGTCTTTAAATACCTGTCACAGATTTCATAGGCTCACCATATAATGGGCCTACCCTATAATAGAAGCTACAGAATTAAATCACTTAGCTGTTCCAATGGCATTAGGACAGGAAATGAGGGGAATGGGCATCTCCAGGACAGACAGTAATGAAAACCTCACACAGATTCTTAAGCCTAGTGCACACTATTAGTTTTCTTTTCATTTACAACTGGTGGGTTGAACAAAAAAAAAACTGTCAGCTCCCATTGGAGCCACTGTACTAATAGTCCGATGTTAGTACAGCAATCTCCCCTGCTGAGCTGTTGTGTTCTGAGTCCTGACAGGGGGACTGCCCCCCCCCCCACCAGAACACTCCGGTCAATGCTCTCAGCCATTGGCTAAGAGCGTTGATAGGGAGCTGGTCGGCTGCTGTTTTCCAGCATGTTTGTCCGGTTTCTGTTGGACACGCTGCAGAATGTCGGAGCATACATTGGTTTGCTGGGAATATTTAAAAAGGGTCTTAGAGGAGGGAAATAAGTGTTCTGTGATCCAGCAGACAGGACTAAGAATGGTGTTTAGGATTTTATTGGAGCAAAGGCACTGTATTGTCAGCCTAAACATGAAGTTGGGAGCACACTGGATTGGGGTTATCAGCAACAAGTATTTTTCTGTATTTGCAATGTTTCAGAAATGTACTATAGCTCTGATAGACACTTTAGGTATAACCATCTGCCCAGTTCCTACCTGGAGATCCATATTCATGTCTTGGCAACCGACAGATTTTTGGCATAACCTCGATAAGAGTCTTCACATACTGTAATATGGTTCCCTGGAGCTGTGGATAGGACAAGTCAAACAGTAAAAACCCATATTGCAATGCCTCGTAAGTAAGAACATTAAAATCAACCTGTGAAACCTGTGAAATAGAATCTTTGAAGCCATTTTTTTAAGTTGCAGGCTCCTAGGCTGCCATGCTTTATTTACTAGACCTTGGAACAAGCATGCAGTGAGCAAAGTGTGAAAAGTCTGAACTCCTACATATTTTTTTGGATAATTCATAGGTAGGGAAAACATGACTAGAATGATAGCCTGAAGCTTTGAAAAACAAATCCACAATACCATGCCTATACAACAAAGATTACTGAAACATAACAGGCCATTTTAGATCTGAGGCTAATCTCTGCTAATGAGCCTAAAATAAGCCAACCTGCTGATCAGTAAGCCAGTCTAGGCCCTTAAGCCAGAATGGAGCCTGGACTGCAAAAACTGGGCAAGAGTTAAGCCCCGTACACACGCGTCGAAAATCGGCAGGGAATTTTCGTCCGACGACCGATTTTCGGCTTGTTAGTATGATGCTTCCGACAACCTACTCCGACTTTTCGGCCGAAAAAAATCTGGTGTGCAGGCTATAAAATTTTTGTCCGCCTTCAAAACACGGCCGATTTTCGTGCAGTCAGTACAGATTTTGACAGGGAAAAATCTAATGAGCAAGTCTGGGCATGTTCAGAGAAGAAAGAACACAAAGAAAGCAAACCAACACATGACATCACTTCTAAAGTAGAATTTTGTTGGGCGAGAAAATTCGTGTGCAGTCTAGGCACATTCCAACCAACAAAACACAACTCTGGACAAAAGACGGACGATCGGTCGGCCGATAATCGTTGCGTGTGTACTAGGCTTTACACTGGGACTCCTTTGGCTTTTTCGACTGCAGGCCCTTTGATATGTAGAAGGGAGAGGGGAAGCTTTTGGGTACTTGGAAAAAATGAAGGAGCCCTGGGGAATTTCCCCTGTTTTCCTCTTCTAATCAGCGGCCCAGCCAATAAGAGAATCTTAAGGAGTCCTGGTCTCACACAGGTTACAAAAGGCATCAAACCACTCATTGTTAGCATTAAAACACAAACAAAAGGGCATGTAGGTACATGAGATCTACTGTGATATGTAGGCATTTCATTTTTATATTTATGATGCCTGCTAAATAAACTGAAATACATTTCTATTTAAGCAAGGCTCACACACACATACACATGACATTATACCCCATCTCACCAGGCTCTTGACAATTTTCAGCAGCTCCTCCATAACCACAGCGATGCCCTGGTACCCCAGAAGACGGCAGATGGTTTTGAAGTGTGGTGGACCCACAAAGTTGCGGTATGAGCTGTATATGTGGCTGTAGGCAATATTGAGGGGCTACAGGACAAGTAATTTTAAATATTAATCACATATAGGCAAAAGAACATTATAACATCTGAGCTAAGCTTGGTCCAATTCTTAAAACCCTTGTTGTTTGGAATACATTTGTGGTGCACGCTATACTCCTGACAAGTTATCCAGCAGGTGAACTGGATATGTCAATGTACTGTCTATTAAGGATCAGTTTGGGTTTAACTTTTAACTTATCTAAATAATTTTCGTATTAAGAAGTAATAAACTCAGTCTGACCTTTGACCCATACAGATAATATGGCTGCACATTTGCTGGCTTATCTCTCTGTGGTTCCTGTGTGAAAGGAATGGCTGTTCGAACAAACCTGCAGGAAATGAAGGAAATATGTTAGGCAAAAAACAAAGGTCTGCAGAAAAGAATACCTTGCATAGAGTACATTACACATATTTCCATATTCAGTAAAGTAACAAAAGAATTTAGAAACACAAAATATAGGTCAGGTCTGTGAAAGACAAATAGGGATCAATTGTTATTGGAAACGATATTTGTAATCTATTAGTCTACTGGCAGAGCAGCTGAAACATGTAGTCCCACTACAGCTGGAAGGTCACAGGTAGCCTTAGAGGCCATTCACACTGGTCCGATGCGTTGCGACACTTTACAACCACTGCGTTAACATGCAATGTATAAGATCAGCCCATTTATTTTAAATGAGATAATGATGCACCACAACACATACTTATTTTAATGGACAGACACTTTTGTTTTCAACGCAGCACACTACAATGCAGAAAGGTTCTGTGCTTGGTGATGTGTTGCTAGAAGCAATGGGGTAGCATTCAAAATCAATGGCACTGCATTGCACCTAGCTTCATGTGTTACTGGGTGCTGCAGTAACGCGCACACTACCACAATGAACCAGTGGGAACTGGATCTTAACAATCAAGTGCACATTTGTGATAAAACTGGAAATAATGTTGCTCCTTATACTTGGTTAAAGCAACCCTGTACTCCGATATTACCATAAAGATATGTTACCAGTCTTGTTTTTATGGATGCATAAAAAGTAATGAAATTAAATAATCATGGAAAAGTTTCTGGTCTGTGCTCCATCCAGTACTGGTCAAATGATCAAAACCCTAGATCTTTATTCACATGATTAGACCAGTGCAAACTTTCATATTTCATATCAACAAAGATCACATCATGGTCTAATCTTTTGGTAAAGTAAATTTCACTGGAGGTAGCCAGGAGCAACACATTCTCTATAAGCAAGGTTCTATGTTTTCAAACATTATCAGATAATAAAAATCTGCACTGGCAGAACCATGCAGTATCTTAGCACTGCCCCCAGATGGCAGCAGGAGTAAGGAAAAAATTTAAAGCAGAGTTCTGCCCCCAGAAAAAATAAAAGTCAGCAGCTACAGATACTGTAGCTGCTGACTTTTAATATTAGGACACTTACCTGTCCTGGAAATCAGCAATGTCGGCACCCAAACCGATGTTTTCATCTGCTGTGGGGTGCGGCCATAGGCATTGCCGGTAAGGGAACCCAACAGTGAAGCCTTGGGGCTTCACGGCCAGTTTCCTACTGCACAAGTGTGCTGCGCATTCTGAATGGTGTGGCGGCGGGCAAAGGAGGAGGGGGGCCTCTTGTGGCATACTTTGCCATGGTTGAGTCAGCCGGAAGTGGACGAAAAGTGCCGAATGTGGCACGGGGGGGGGGGGGGGGGAGCAATCAGATAAGTGGAAGTTTGTCTTTTGGGCAAACTCCGCTTTAACCTGTGTGATTTTCCCAGGTATACAGGGGGTATATGGGGTAGCTATTTTAAATTAAAAAGACAAAAATATACATCGGTCTTGGAAGAGCAAGTTACACCCTATCATTTTTACTCGCCTGTTTGTAGAGCCATTATAACAGTAGTTGGGTAAGAAGTCGAAGTTGAGCTCCCAGAAAACATGCAATGTATTTCTGCCGTATGGAGCAGATACGTTATGATTGGCCTCTCGGAACATGGCATCAAAACTGTCGAGGGTCAGATGTTTGGAAAGGAGCCGGTGAGTTAGGCGGTTGATATCAAGCAGCCATTCCAACTCCTAAAACAAGAACAACCAATCAAGAGTTTTGTTTTAACTGAGCATTGTGCATAAAAAGGAAGTAACAGGAAAATAAAAAAAAACTCCTCATTCAACCACTTAATGATACTAAATCAGTGAATTTCCTATACTAGAGATTGTCCTCACCTACTATCACAATCGCTTTGATATAATTCTGCCTAATTTTCCCTTTAAACTCCCATTACACTGTCCCTAGAGATCAATCTGAACAGGAACTTCTTTCTGTGTAAGTAAAAGTGTTATATACTTAAAGTGTATGTGTGGATAAAACGTATGCAGTACGTTTGCAATACATGCACATTTCCCCATATTTTGTCCATTTAAAAAGCTGTAAGAACAAAACACCAGTTGATCTGGGAGTAATCTGGAGTGCTACTAACTTCATGTTTAGGCTGACAACTCTGCTTCTGCTGCACTGAAATCCTAAGCAGTTCTCTTCTGCTGGACTACAGAACACCTCACCTTCTTCCCATCTCCATACCAGGGGAGGTGTTCTGTAGTTTACTATAGTAGAACTCAGGAGAACTCAGAACTCAGAAGACAGGAGAAAACCAAGCACATTTGCAGTGGATGGTGGCAGGTTCACTTTAAAAAAGCTGTACTAGCAAAACACACTTACCACTATGGAGGTGAGGTCTTCACTCTCGAAGCGACTAATTGCCTGATCCAGAGACTTGTACATCGCAGCAGAGATCCGCTGAGTGATCAGCCTGTTCAAGTCAATAGATCTTCCCAGGAGCTGTGTGAGATGTAAAGGCAAGAGTGAGTTTATAATGTGTATTCAATAGCAATGCACTAAGCAATGAGAATATACAAAGTATAGCAACGCACAGCAACCAATCAGATTTCAGGTTTTTGTCTGTTACAAAAGGGTTGCTTTGGGTTTTTACATTTTGACTTTAGAGTACATACTGTTTGTGTACATTTCATAAAGTAATATAATAGGTTATTGCTTCTTGTGCCTTTAATAAAGGAAGGTCCAGAGCTAGGAGGAACAAATTAAGCGTAGGGCTGGCATGACAGGGTGGAAGGAGAACAGACAGCATAGAGAAAACATGTTTAAAAGGGAGAGGTGTGAAGAGTGATTGTAAAGTCCCGTTTTATTTTCAATAAAAAATAACAAACATGATATAGTTACCTCTTCTGTGCGGTTGGTTTTTCACAGAGTGGCCCATATCCACCTCTTCTCGGGTCCCTCTTCGACTCTCCTGGCCCCTCCCTCCTGTTGAGTGCTCCCACAGCAAGCAGCTTGCTATGGGGGGGGGGGGGGCACCTGAGCCGAGGCACAGCTTTGTGTATCCATTCAGACACAGAGCTGTGGTTTGGCCCCGCCTCTCTCTCTCCTCATTGCATAACTGACTTTTATTGACATCAGTGGGAGTCAATGGCACCACTGCTGTGTCTTAGCCAATGAGATGGGGAATCCCGGACAGCTGAGACAGTCGTGAATATCACTGGATCGAGAGGGCTCAGGTAAGTATTAGAAGGGCTGCTGCACACAGAAGATTTTTTTATCCAAATGCACAGAACGCATTAAGATAAAAAACTTTCTGACTTTACAATCCATTTAAGTGATTGGTTGAGGAGACAGGGTGATGGGGAGGAGCATAGGAGAGTAGACTGCAGGAAGGGTTGGGAAAGTAACAGTCAGAATCAGGAAGCCATTGGATGAACGTCCCTCCCTGCAAATCACATGCAATGTCTGTGTGTTGCGAATTCAGCCATACATATTGTATGGCTGAATTTGCATCGCACAGGACCCTTTTTTTGGTCCGCAACAGAATTGGATCGCATGGGTGATCACACCTATGCAATCCGATTCATGTCCGAACTGACAGTTCGCACTGCGATATGTGAACTGATCTAGGGGTGTCGTTACCTTTGTATTGACACCCCCTGCGATTCGCATATGGCAGTGTGAACTGCCTGCGAGTTGAGTGCGAGTGGATTCGCAGGGTTCCCGCATTGAATATGTGGGAACCGGCCCTTAATGTCCCTGAAACTGTGTTTTGCAGCTGGGGACAACTATGTTTTGTTGTAACGTTATGGTTATTTATTTGTTATTTTGTTTAATAAAAGGCCTGACGGCCATTCAACTCCACTTGGTGTCAAGCGTTTTATTTTAGGGTAAAAGGAGAGCGGAGTTTTTAAAGGGGGTCATGAAGGAGTTTTTAGGGGTGACCTCTGAGCTACCCTTGTCATATCTCTGTCGTTTATTTTCATCCAGGACTTGCCTCCACCTGTGTGCCAAATACAATTACAAAGGCAACATCCTCCATGCAGACATAGCGTAATAAGTGTTTCTACATAAATACATTCTTCTTACTTGTATTATTAGAATTATTAAGCTCACCTGAACATGGCGCTGCTTGAGTAGCGTTTCATAGCGATTGGATGGGGGATATGGAATAATTACCCCATAGTTTTTACACTCCGCCCGAAAGCGTTTATCCAGCAAAACACTGAAGGAAGGAAGAAGAATGACTGTTTAAATCGATTCATTTGTCTGTGACATCGCCCTATTTCAACTGCAGTATAGACAATGTAAGCAAGCATTGGGCTGGCAATATAACTTAGTTCACCGGGCACTGCTAAGAAAGCTAATACAGATCTGTTAAGGAGAAATGTTCTAAATTAATTTTTTACATGAAATAACTTTTGTTCAGGGAATGCACAAGAGTGTCCGTTCATACCTGCCAGACATGGCTTTGTAATAGGCAAAGATCTGATCAGATAACTTGTACACAAACTGGTCAAAGCACAAATTCACCTAGAAGAGGAGAGAAAATAAAACTGGTTAACCACTTCCCCTCTAGAGCTATTTTTTTCTGTTTTTGCAAACATGCTAAAATCTGCATTTGTGGCTATAAAGTTATTTAAAACCCCCAGAACATTAAAGCGGTTGTATACTCAAAAAAAATAAAATCAAACCCTGCAGGACAAAGACATAATGAGTAGTATAATAATAACAAGGAGTGTAAAATAATTGCAATACCAACTTGGTTGCAAACACACACTCACCCCGCGCTAGACTCAAAACTCAAGATAGTCCGGGAGATGTATAAATGTGACCCCAAAGGTCTCAGCAGCTGTCTTAATAGAAATAATGTATAAAAAGGTGTAATCAAATAACCAAATAGCTCGGTCCAATCAACCACACAAACAGCGCTAACAGATGAATGGATAAATATTAGGATCTATATTCTCAACAGGCAAAGGTGTAATGCAACACAAATGTCCATAAAGCAGTCCAAATTGGTTACGGGAAGGGTGTGAAGGAACTTGGATACACCACAATTCGACCAAACACCGGTGCTCCCCCCCTCCTCCTCTGGAACTCACCAGATGATTGGTAAAACAGGGCCTCCTCATATGTGAATTCCAATCACCATCAGGACCTCTTCACCTTCCACTAGCTTGGATCTCCTCTCATATCTTATTAGCCTTCATATGTCACTCCATTCATGATGGCATGTAAATGAAGAATGGGGGACATATAGTGTAATACCGCAAGGTTTATTGATTAAAACACACCAAAATGGCCCCACTCCCCTCCAGATGTCTACTTACAATATCAGATCTGAATGAAGGCATTCAAAAATTGGCATATATAGACGCATAATGACCATTTCTTAATTTAGCCAGGCGTCCATCTGTTCACAAGGCGACCGCGCACACATGCCCTGACGTTTCGTCACCAAGACTTCTTCCGAGAGCATGTGTGCGCGGCGCGGTCCGCCTGTGTTTGTATCCACTACGGCACATGCGCACTCGGCAGAAGAGCCGACCCCGGAAGTGAACGTACACCGTCCTCCTCCGATGCGCAACGTCACTTCCTGTGGATGAACCTCCACCCCAGAAGGACGTAACTTCCCGCTGCCCGACTTCCGCCTGGCGCAGAGAAAAGCCGACACTCGTAAATACCGCAGTGTCCGCAACGGATGTCCTCACAAACATGAGGACCGGAGCCGATGGATATCCAAAATATACGAATCCTCATGTTAATATCTAATTAATACAAACCGCATCCTTATATACTATTGAATGCCCTTCATTTTACATAAAAATGCATTCGGTCATTAATCTCGTTATTCAGCCAGTAGTCGATGTATTAAAAATATTAAACATGGCAAAAACAGTGGTAAAATCATGGTAAACAACAGGAATCAAAACATATATTAAGACAATGAACAAAGAGTGTTTCGACAGAAAGATATACTACTGTAATTGGCAATAATCTGGCATACACAAAAGTGCATACCCATGGTCACATTCTTAAAGTGCCAATAGTCTAAAATTATAAATAAATATATTTTGTTAAAATATCAATAAAAATTATCTATAAAAATTATAAATATTATAGCAGATAAAACCAAATTTATACATCAAGAAAAAACTGTATAAAAGCAATGATAATGGGATAGATGTACATATTTCGAATAAGAAATAAAATACAATAAAATAAAATAAAACCAAACCACCACATGTTAAGAATTGCTAATAAAACAATTGATATCCAAATCAATGTTTAAACCCTTGGGGTGTAAGGAATCAGTTAAATAGATCCAGTATGTTTCGCGTTTGGACACTTCGCGAACTCTGTTAGATCCTCGCCAAACTGGATCTACCTTTTCAACACCCCAAAATTTAAGGTGTGTGGGATCACTATTGTGATGATCACGAAAATGCAGAGATACATTGTGATCTTTAAAACCATTCTTTATATTAGTAATGTGTTCAGACACTCTAATGGCGATGGTACGCTTAGTTCTCCCAATATACAGCAGATTGCAAGGGCATTGTAAACAATACACCACATGTGTACTATTACACGTAATGAGGTCTTTAATCTGAAAGCATTGTCCATTAGAAGGCGACGTAAATGTAGTGAAATTTCTCAGGTGTGTATTCACCTGTCTACAAGTTTTGCATTTCCTACAGGCAAAGAAACCCACAGTGTTGTCCCAGAACATTTTTGGTTTCACCGGGGGATCCAACACTTTTTTAACCACTTGGTCTCCAAAGGTTGGTCCCCGCCTGTATATAAATGAAGGGTTCTCAGGAAGAGCACCACTCAAAACTTTGTCCATACGTAGTACAGGCCAATGCTTTTTAAAAATCTGCTCCACCTCCCGAAACTGCGCGTTATACTGGGTTAAGAAACTCCATTCGTGCTCACGTGTGGGCTGTCTCACTGTATCTCTAAGGCATTCATTTTGTGAAAGGTTCCCTATCTCCGCTATGGTGGTGTCTAGTCTATTGGCTTCATATCCCTTTTCCACAAACCTTTGTTTCAAGACTTGAGCCTGGGTTACAAAGTCCTCATCCGTGGTACAATTTCTTCTCACACGGAGAAACTGTCCCCTCGGAATGTTGGACAACCATTTGTGGTGATGACCACTATGGATGGGGAGATATCCGTTCCGGTCAGTGGGCTTAAAGTAGACCTTGGTCTTCAGGCCACCTTCTGATAGTGAAATCTCCACGTCCAAGAAATGGATATTGGTTCGACTCCAATTGAAATCCAATTTGATATTATTAGGATTCTTATTCAATTTTTCACAAAAATCAACAAGGGTGGACTCATTGCCTGCCCAAATAAAGAACAAATCGTCTATATAGCGACGATATAATAATAGTTCTCTGTATTGGGCAGCATATATAAAGCGGTCCTCCCACTCTCCCATAAATATATTTGCTAAACTTGGAGCGAACTTGGCTCCCATTGCCACGCCTCTCTGTTGCTGATAAAATACATCATTAAACCAAAAATAATTGTGTGCCAAACAGAAAATCAAAGCATCTTTCAAAAAATGTTTTTGGCTCTCCGGGATATCGTCCCGTCTACTAAAAGCCCAATTAAAAGCCAAAAGGGCATCATCATGTTGTATGATGGTATATAATGAGGCTACATCACCTGTCACCAGGAAGATGTCCTCACTACTAGGTAAAACCAAATCTTTAAGGGCCAAAAGAAAGGCCTTTGTGTCTCGTAGATATGATCTCAGCTTAATTACACTAGTTTGTAGGAAAAAATCTAAGTACTCCCCCAATCTAGCCGAGACCGATTGTATCCCATTAACAATGGGCCTTGCTGGGGGATTAATTTGATCTTTGTGCACCTTCGGCAACGTATATATAGTTGGAACTCTACTATAACTCGGTACAAGGTATTGTTTTTCTTTTTTGGATAAAATATTTGTATCATAACCTCTATCTATCAGCGAACTCAGTTCTCTTCTATACTGTAAAGTAGGGTCTTTATAAAGTTTTGGATAAAGACCCTACTTTACAGTATAGAAGAGAACTGAGTTCGCTGATAGATAGAGGTTATGATACAAATATTTTATCCAAAAAAGAAAAACAATACCTTGTACCGAGTTATAGTAGAGTTCCAACTATATATACGTTGCCGAAGGTGCACAAAGATCAAATTAATCCCCCAGCAAGGCCCATTGTTAATGGGATACAATCGGTCTCGGCTAGATTGGGGGAGTACTTAGATTTTTTCCTACAAACTAGTGTAATTAAGCTGAGATCATATCTACGAGACACAAAGGCCTTTCTTTTGGCCCTTAAAGATTTGGTTTTACCTAGTAGTGAGGACATCTTCCTGGTGACAGGTGATGTAGCCTCATTATATACCATCATACAACATGATGATGCCCTTTTGGCTTTTAATTGGGCTTTTAGTAGACGGGACGATATCCCGGAGAGCCAAAAACATTTTTTGAAAGATGCTTTGATTTTCTGTTTGGCACACAATTATTTTTGGTTTAATGATGTATTTTATCAGCAACAGAGAGGCGTGGCAATGGGAGCCAAGTTCGCTCCAAGTTTAGCAAATATATTTATGGGAGAGTGGGAGGACCGCTTTATATATGCTGCCCAATACAGAGAACTATTATTATATCGTCGCTATATAGACGATTTGTTCTTTATTTGGGCAGGCAATGAGTCCACCCTTGTTGATTTTTGTGAAAAATTGAATAAGAATCCTAATAATATCAAATTGGATTTCAATTGGAGTCGAACCAATATCCATTTCTTGGACGTGGAGATTTCACTATCAGAAGGTGGCCTGAAGACCAAGGTCTACTTTAAGCCCACTGACCGGAACGGATATCTCCCCATCCATAGTGGTCATCACCACAAATGGTTGTCCAACATTCCGAGGGGACAGTTTCTCCGTGTGAGAAGAAATTGTACCACGGATGAGGACTTTGTAACCCAGGCTCAAGTCTTGAAACAAAGGTTTGTGGAAAAGGGATATGAAGCCAATAGACTAGACACCACCATAGCGGAGATAGGGAACCTTTCACAAAATGAATGCCTTAGAGATACAGTGAGACAGCCCACACGTGAGCACGAATGGAGTTTCTTAACCCAGTATAACGCGCAGTTTCGGGAGGTGGAGCAGATTTTTAAAAAGCATTGGCCTGTACTACGTATGGACAAAGTTTTGAGTGGTGCTCTTCCTGAGAACCCTTCATTTATATACAGGCGGGGACCAACCTTTGGAGACCAAGTGGTTAAAAAAGTGTTGGATCCCCCGGTGAAACCAAAAATGTTCTGGGACAACACTGTGGGTTTCTTTGCCTGTAGGAAATGCAAAACTTGTAGACAGGTGAATACACACCTGAGAAATTTCACTACATTTACGTCGCCTTCTAATGGACAATGCTTTCAGATTAAAGACCTCATTACGTGTAATAGTACACATGTGGTGTATTGTTTACAATGCCCTTGCAATCTGCTGTATATTGGGAGAACTAAGCGTACCATCGCCATTAGAGTGTCTGAACACATTACTAATATAAAGAATGGTTTTAAAGATCACAATGTATCTCTGCATTTTCGTGATCATCACAATAGTGATCCCACACACCTTAAATTTTGGGGTGTTGAAAAGGTAGATCCAGTTTGGCGAGGATCTAACAGAGTTCGCGAAGTGTCCAAACGCGAAACATACTGGATCTATTTAACTGATTCCTTACACCCCAAGGGTTTAAACATTGATTTGGATATCAATTGTTTTATTAGCAATTCTTAACATGTGGTGGTTTGGTTTTATTTTATTTTATTGTATTTTATTTCTTATTCGAAATATGTACATCTATCCCATTATCATTGCTTTTATACAGTTTTTTCTTGATGTATAAATTTGGTTTTATCTGCTATAATATTTATAATTTTTATAGATAATTTTTATTGATATTTTAACAAAATATATTTATTTATAATTTTAGACTATTGGCACTTTAAGAATGTGACCATGGGTATGCACTTTTGTGTATGCCAGATTATTGCCAATTACAGTAGTATATCTTTCTGTCGAAACACTCTTTGTTCATTGTCTTAATATATGTTTTGATTCCTGTTGTTTACCATGATTTTACCACTGTTTTTGCCATGTTTAATATTTTTAATACATCGACTACTGGCTGAATAACGAGATTAATGACCGAATGCATTTTTATGTAAAATGAAGGGCATTCAATAGTATATAAGGATGCGGTTTGTATTAATTAGATATTAACATGAGGATTCGTATATTTTGGATATCCATCGGCTCCGGTCCTCATGTTTGTGAGGACATCCGTTGCGGACACTGCGGTATTTACGAGTGTCGGCTTTTCTCTGCGCCAGGCGGAAGTCGGGCAGCGGGAAGTTACGTCCTTCTGGGGTGGAGGTTCATCCACAGGAAGTGACGTTGCGCATCGGAGGAGGACGGTGTACGTTCACTTCCGGGGTCGGCTCTTCTGCCGAGTGCGCATGTGCCGTAGTGGATACAAACACAGGCGGACCGCGCCGCGCACACATGCTCTCGGAAGAAGTCTTGGTGACGAAACGTCAGGGCATGTGTGCGCGGTCGCCTTGTGAACAGATGGACGCCTGGCTAAATTAAGAAATGGTCATTATGCGTCTATATATGCCAATTTTTGAATGCCTTCATTCAGATCTGATATTGTAAGTAGACATCTGGAGGGGAGTGGGGCCATTTTGGTGTGTTTTAATCAATAAACCTTGCGGTATTACACTATATGTCCCCCATTCTTCATTTACATGCCATCATGAATGGAGTGACATATGAAGGCTAATAAGATATGAGAGGAGATCCAAGCTAGTGGAAGGTGAAGAGGTCCTGATGGTGATTGGAATTCACATATGAGGAGGCCCTGTTTTACCAATCATCTGGTGAGTTCCAGAGGAGGAGGGGGGGAGCACCGGTGTTTGGTCGAATTGTGGTGTATCCAAGTTCCTTCACACCCTTCCCGTAACCAATTTGGACTGCTTTATGGACATTTGTGTTGCATTACACCTTTGCCTGTTGAGAATATAGATCCTAATATTTATCCATTCATCTGTTAGCGCTGTTTGTGTGGTTGATTGGACCGAGCTATTTGGTTATTTGATTACACCTTTTTATACATAATGAGTAGTATGCATCGCATACTAGCGCATTATGAAATACTTACCTAAGAATGAAGCCCCGGCACGGTTGTCTGGACAACGCTGAGGGAGCTGACATGCTCCCTCGGCGTCTCTTTCTGGTTCGGTGGCTCCGGCGCTGTGAGTGGCACACGCATGCGCACGGGAGTTTCACTTTCCGGTAAGGAGCTCTGAAGGTCCTAAACCGTGCAGGTTTAGGAGATATTAATTTTACCTACAGGTAATTCTTATTATAGGCTTACCTGTAGGTAAAAGTCATATAGCGGAGTATACTACCGCTTTAAGTATTTTCTAAAGGCAGAGGCCAGGGGCGTAACTACAGGGGTTGCAGGGGTTGCAATTGCAACCGGGCCCCATGCTCCAGGGGGGCCTGTGCAGGTCCCCTGTACACCTGGATAGGAGAGACGGTGGGGGCAGCATGTAGAGAAATCACTGTCCTCCTTTTTCCTCCTGTAGCTGCAGGAGGAAAATGGAGGAGATTGGATCCTCTGTATGCTGCCCCCTCCACTCCTCCTATCCAGTTCACTTGTGTTCTGCCAAAAAATAAAAACCACTGACACCAGTGGGTGAGCTTCCAGGATCGCAAAGATCACACTTGCGACCGGGCCCTGACATTCCAACACCGTGGGGAGGCCCCAAGATGGCAGGAAGGGGGCCCACTACAGAACTTGTGAAAGGGTCCCGCTGCGGGACTGTAATAAAGGGCACCGCAATGAGAGTAAAGGGCCTCAGGATCAGTGGGAAGAGCCCCAGACTTGAAGGGAAGGGCCCCGGCCAGGGGTCCGGGGGGCCCTTCATGGATTCTTGCACCGGGGCCCTGAAGGTTCTAGTTACACCTCTGGCAGAGGCCCTGTAGAATAAAAAGATGGTAGTTGTAATTTTTTATGTTCCATGAAATTTAAGCAACTGTTTATCAAAATCTAAAATTAAGTTTAGTGTAAGAAAACACAATACAGTTCCCAATGTCTTGGTAAAATATAAAACGAGATTATGTTGAGTAAATAGACACCAAACATTATTTCAAGTTCTAAAACTGTATGCCAAAAAAAATGAATAAGCTATTTCTCTGAATAGGACCCAACCAGTCATTTAACGGGGCACATAAGAGGGCAAGGAGAGTGGTAGGGAACACCCGGTGAAGTGGATGCAGCTACTTTCAGATTTGATCCTAAGATCCTAATGCACGTATAAAAAACAAACACAAGAGGGCGCCTCCATCTTTCCTATGGTTTGATACAGGGGTGCTCCTGTCTGCCCTGAAACATGTAGTGATGGGAAGTTCAGATCATTTATGTGAATCGGTTCATTTCGAACTACTCATTGAAATTAACCTAATCATGAATCAATTCTTCGGTTCACTTGCTGAGTCTGTTGACAAGCAAGTGAACCGAAGCTCTGGATCTGGACCTTTTTATATGATGTGAATCAGAAGACTGATTCACAGAAGGTTGGCAGATCCTAAAAAAATAAAAAAGTGAAAAGAAAATAAATACATTTTAAAATAAAAACGAAAACGATCCCCACTGACCCAGATATTTGCATGTTAATAAACGTGTGTAGGGCATGCATGTATACATAAACGATGATTATTTCACACGTTAGGTGTCGCCACAAACATCAGAGTGAGAGCAAACATTCTAGAAACATAATTTATGGGTAATTCTAAACTGATGTCCTGTACAGGCTTTTAAATTGTCACCTATGAAGTAGTTAACCCTTTCCTCTTTTGATCAGTATGATCAGAGTTATAATGAATCGGATGATAGGGTTCTGTGTTATAACTATTACAAAGCGTCCCATAAGGGTTTCTTTACTGTTTAATTAAAAAATAAATAAATAAATACAAAAAATCCTTGATTTTTAAACCAAGGGTGACAGAATTAATCTGAATGAGGATCTCCTCTCATCCAGACTCTGTGTCCCCGCTGTCTTTAAGACTTCGTTCACACAATTGCGTTCCAGATCGCAAGCAGAATCGGCGAGATTTTGCCCTCAAATATAAATCGCCGCAAAACACAGGACGCATATGCGATCCCTGTTACTTTCAATGGCATCCCAATCGTGGCACTATATTGCCATGATTGTTGCCCAACGAATCACTGTGATATCAAGCAAACACAATCTCAGGATGCCTGTCGCCCAAAAGAAGTTCCAAAACTTTTTTTGGGTGACAGGCGTCACGCAATTCTGTTTGCGAAATTGTACCGCAATTCGTCTGAGATGCAAACGCTTCCTGCGTGATTCGGGATCGCGGACAGAATTGCGGCGATTCTGACCACGATCCCGAACGCCATGGTGTGCATGGAGCCTAAGGCTGTCTGTACCTCCTGCTACTTCTGGAAGCTGCTGTTGCTTATGTTCCAGCCTGAAGCCTGACCCTGACAGTTGTACTTCCATCAAGACTTCTGCTTCAACTAGCCACATGCCTGCAGAGCTCTGCAGCCTCACAGTGATCCTATGGAGGTCTATATGGGTTTATGACAAGCCTTGATCCACTTTTATCCAGTAAGTGCATATTTATTGTCTTTCATACTTTTTTTAATAAATCGCTACACCTAGATGGAGGCGCCCTTTAGGGTTTGTTTTTTTTCTAAAATTGTATGCACCCATGATATCGTGAAAAACTATCGAACCTAAAATTCTTCATGGCAATATGGCAATCCCTTACACCCTTACACCTTACGCCTTTACAGCTTATAAGTTTAGAGTTAAGAGTGAATTATGGTCCTGGAGTTACTGTTCTCACTCTGACGTTCACGGCTATATTTCACATTTACGGTGGTCTATTTTTTTTCATTTAACTTTATTCCTATCACAAGAGGCTAACAAAGTTTTTGCCAAAGATTTCCATTAAGTCTGTATATTTAAACCATATGTTTATATAAGTCAAACCTGTGCTTCCAGTAACAAAGTTTAATTAAGTATAGGTTCACACTAATTTGGTTGCGGGAAGGCGTGTAAATTGCATGCGTTCTTACACCAGCAGGCAACCAGAGCAAAAACCTGCTGCTGTTTAGCAGATGCGCAGGGGTGCCATCATTTCTTTATGCCACAACCACCCATTGGAAAACATGGTTCATTTTCCCATGCATGGAAACACATGGTGCCAAACCACCATGAGGTTTCCTTGTGGCTGCAGTTTTAGAAAATGGTCAGGGACTTTTTCTGTTCATTTCCCACAGGTAAAGCAGCCTAATCAAATAAATAGGCGGTAGCACAAACATGTCCACAGGGAACTGCAAAAATGTAAAAGCGGTTGTAAACCACTGCACTTTTTTTTTTTTTTTTAATGTCTTACCTGCAAGGCAAAGGCATAATGTGCTAGTATGCATCGCATACTATACCATACTATACCTTATACCTTACCTTACCTGTAGGTAAAATTTAATGATGGAAGTTTACTTCCTCTTTAACCTAGCCTAGGGTAGAGAGGGACACAGAAGAGGCTTTTCTGACTAATACAGGCAATTGCAGGCATCTGTGGTGTCTGTCCTTGGGCAGTGCATTTACTTTTAACATTATAAAATTGAAATAGGTTCACTTTAATGGAAGGCTGACATTTTTATAGAGTATTATGAATTGCATTAGTTGATAATGGGGGAATGACAAATAAGAGCTTGGTGACATCTGGCCAGTCATCTAGACCACGTTTTGGCTAATGAAGGTGTACAAAGATTTAGTGAAAATATGTGGGTAACCTACCTCCGCTTCTATCTCATCATAGAGAAACTGCTTCTTAAACTTGGTGAGGGCATAGTAGGCACTGTCATTGTACAGGTCCAGGGGATAAAGCACATACCTGGAAAAAAATGCAGCCACTTTGTTATTATTCCCTTATGATTACATGTTATTCCATTCCAAAAGATGCACAAATCAGTTTGTGTATGGTCAGGTGCAGTAACGTCTAAAGCTGACCATATAAGTTACAGTCTAAGGTTGGGTTCACTCTGCCTGCGGCCACGGCTCACAGCAGGTGGTCCGGTGCGTCCCTGTTCTCCATTTCAGGTGTAAATCAGGTCTGAATTTTTGCCTGAATTTGGACCTGAAACAGAACCAAAGACGCACAGGACCCTTTCCAGTGAGGACCGCGGCCGCCCCGGAGGTTTGTGAACTGGCTCTATTGAGAGCCGGTCACAGTCTCCTGTCATAGGAATTGGGTCAGTGGCGGCCCGTCCACTGGGGGTTCAGGTGCGCCGCCCCCCTATCCATGCATCTGGCCCCCTAATCTACATGCAGGGCGCCGGACGCATGGATTCCAATGGGGGTTTTTTTTTTTTTTGAAGCACGCGGTTAGAGCCAGAGGCTCTAATAGGCTTCAGTTGTGTGACAACTGGCACCCAGTTGTGTGACAATAGCGAATTAATATTCGCTATTGTCACACTGATCCTCCTCCTGACCAATCAGGAAGCAGGTCCTGAGACCCGTTTCCCGATTGGCCAAACGGAGAAGCCATGCTATTCACCAAGGGGGAGGAGGGAGGAGACGCAGAAGACTGAGGGGGAAGCCGCTGCTGCCTGCCTGCCCTCCACATGTCCAGGGTGAGTGAGCTGGGGACCGGGGAAGGGGGGGTATGGTGTGTGGGCTGGTGTGGTCCTGGGGGGGGGGGGGAGGGTATAATGTGGTCTGTCTGCCCCCCCCCCCCCCCATGGAGCACCAGCCGCCACTGAATTGGATGCAGGGAAACGCGCATCCAATTCGCATAAGTGTGAACCCAGCCTCATTGTACAATTGTTACAGATCTACCACCAGCTATGTAGTGCAAGAGCCTGCCCGATACAATTCAAATTGAATGAATTGTTTAAGCAAATCCTTACAGTTTCTGAAGTCCAGGCAGATATAAAAGACACCAAATATTGAAATATATAATTAAATTCATGAATATATCCTTAATGTATTTTTTAAATGCAAGCAATGTGAGTACCTGAATTTGATTTGGTGTCAAGGGTCTGTACAGCACAGTAAAGAGAGAGGGATGGAAATGCTGCACAAGGAGCCAATCAGGTGTACTAAAATGCAAGGAGCATGCTGATGGAATCAGAGCAGAGAGCACAGTGACCCAGAGATGAGCTCATCAATGTACTGCTTCTCCTTTCACTGTACAATCACAGGGTAGGCATGGGGAGAAGACCGGTAGGTATAAAAAAAACTGCAGCAAAGCTGTGTAAAGCTGGGTTCACACATATGCGGCTGCAGTTTGCAGCCTGGAGTCTGATGCATTTCTGTTCACTGCTTCATGTGCAAGTTTTTACCTGAATTCGCACCACAAAAAAATGCACAAAACCCTTTTTCAAACCACACTGTGGCCACCCCGGACATGTGTGAACAGGCTTCTTTGAAAGCCGGTCACATTCACGTGTTATGCAAATTATATGTGCTTAAAAACGCATCCAATTCGCATATATGTGAACCCAGCCTAAGTCTCAGGACTAAATTGACAGAAATACATACCCTTTGGCAAGAAATAGCTCTCATATATCAATTTCATATAAATATCTGTTTGCCTGGAGTTCAACTATAAGGAGATTGTACAATCAGAATGTAAATTGTATGGCAAGCTTAGCACCCACCAGACAACTTGGATAGGAAAGCCTGGGAACTATTTCAGTACTGTAAAAAAGAATGACGGTCTTGGATTTTGGTATGTGGAAAAAGGATGTTAGCACCTGAAATGATGATATTAAAGTGGTTGTAAAGGCTGAGGGTTTTTTACCTTTATGCATGTATGCTGTGCATGGGAGAAGCAGCTATCCTTGGTCTCTCTCCCCTCATTGGCTGAGACACAGCAGTGAGAGCCATTGGCTCCCACTGCTGTCAATCATAGCAAGTGGGGAGAGTACGGGGGGACAGGGCTAAGCTACACTCAAAAGCAGCTTGCTATGGGGGCACTCAACAGAGGGGGGAGGGGCAGGGGAGCTG
Source organism: Pelophylax lessonae (assembly GCF_965119305.1). Classification (NCBI taxonomy): domain Eukaryota; kingdom Metazoa; phylum Chordata; class Amphibia; order Anura; family Ranidae; genus Pelophylax; species Pelophylax lessonae. Next base: position 466,085,777 of record NC_138771.1, on the reverse strand, counting down.
AAAAGAGGAGGATCAGGGTTGCTATGTGCAAAACTATTGCACAGAGCAGGTAAGCATAACATACTTGTTTTATTTTTGTTTTTCAAAACACTAAACCTTTATTATCACTTTAGTCTATTTATTATACTCACGATTGGTCCCTGGTGATTTAAACTTTTGTGTTTTAGAATAACAGGTGCTGCTCTAATCATCCAATCTAACACTTCCATGTGTGTCACATCCCTTTGCCCGCACCATGTCCGCTGTATCATTACCGAATCCCTTGGTGCTATCAATTATATATTGTGAGGCTGTGATGGGAGCTGTAGAGAAATGCTAATGACATAGCAAGCAGCACAGACACCCAGGGAACTGACACACAAACAAGTGTCAGAAACTAGAAGCAGTGACAGGGTCTCTTTCTATACGGCTTACAATTAGGTAAGGTGGCATATTGTTGAACAGCAATTGCAGCAGCTTTATTTGTAATCTCTTACTCCATCATAGAAGGCTCCTTGGTCTCTAGGATGTGATCAGTCAGGATCCAAGGCATTGACATCTCAATAGGGAACTGAATACGTCGACCCATGGTAAGTTCAAGGAAGAATTCCCGGAACCAGAGCTGGGACAGGTCACAGCACTGCTGCAGAGCCTCTGAGGAAGGTAAAAAGAGGACAGAAAGAGAAATCAAATGCTGTGCAATACACAGAAATAACATTGACCTCCTTGAATAAGAGCAATATATAAAGTATATGACACATAGGGGTTGATTTACTAAAACTGGAGAGTGCAAAATCTGGTGCAGCTGTGAATGGTAGCCAATCAGCTTCTAACTTCAGTTTGTTCAATTAGGCTTTAAAATAGAAAAAAATATTAAAATAGAAGCGGATTGTTTTTTATGCAGAGCTGCAGATTTTGCACTCTCCCGTTTTAGTAAATCAACCCCACAGCAACTAATCACATTTCATTTTAATAAACCTTAACTATATAATGTTTATGCTTCTGAGCTGACTACTTAAACAAAGTAATTCTAAATAAGCTGCTACTGTCAATTAGTGTGAATAAAACAAATGTGAAGCACTACAATAAAACAATTAAAATATAATAAAAAAAAATTAAAAAAAATCAAAATATTGTTTCAAATACAATTAAATTTAAAAATAAATACAATCCAAATAGCGCAAAAACAAATTCAATCAAAATAGCGCAGAAACAAATACAATCAAAATAGCGCAAAAACAATAAGTGAAGTAAGTCAATAAAATGAACAAGATTAGGCAACCTTTGGAACCTTGGACAAAGGGGTTGATTTATTAAAGGCAAATAGACTGTTCACTTTGCAAAGTGCAATTGCTCCAGAGCTTAGTAAATGAGGCAAACCTTCACCTTGCAAAGAATTACTAATCATGTGCAGGGGAAAAACAGCATTTTTGCTTGCGCATGATTGGATGACGGAAGTCAGCAGAGCTTCTGCTGATTTACTAAGCTCTGGAGCAACTGCATTTGCAAAGTGCACAGTCTAATTGCCTTTAGCAAATCTGCCCCAAAGTCTTGATTGGCAAAATGTGTCTGGCCATGGTACTGTGTGTACCTTGTGATGATCCTGGAGAGTGAGAGGCTTTTGTAATGAAAAGAATACAAGTGTGTCACACGGCCTGTTAAGCATTACATTATTAGCATTGTGAAGCACTTGCGCCGTCCATTCCTCTGACCCAAGCTGAAAGTTTTACTGTCCCCTTATTACAACCAAAGAGAACTGAAGAGGATCGGAGTTGCATTGCCTAATTATCCTTTCCATGATAGAAAAGAATATAACTAAGGGGAGCGTTTTCTCCAGCTGGTTGGGACAATCTGGTTTAGGGGAGCATGTTTTTATAAAGAAGAATCACAAGGATTTCTGAAGACTTTGTCACTGACTGGCAAATAATGGGAAGAAAAGCCTCAAATTGAATAATCGTGTTATACTTTTTATGTCACTTATTGTTTTGCAAGGATTTAAGTAGTGTTGAACAATATTTTGGTCCAAGCGGAACTTCACCCTAAAAGGGAAGTGTGGCTTTATGTTCTCTTTCTCCCTCCTCTCCTACTTTTGGCACTTTTTTTTGGGGGGGGGGGGGGGGGGGGGATAGCGGAGACCTGGTTTTAACAGGTTCACTTCTGATCAGATAGCTGTGAAGATTCCACCTGAAGCCCCCCTCCCCTTCCCGCAACCTTCTGGGACACTTCATAGGTCCCAGAACGCTGTGGGACCATTCACAAGGTGCAGGCGCATTCCGCTGTGGGAAGCCGGCTGTGAAGCTGCAGTAAGCATGCCAGTGCCAGGGACCTGAAGACTGGCGAAGAACTGGCCCATGGTGAGAACAGTGCTGGATCCCTGGAAAGGTAAGTGTGTGTTTATTAAAAATCCGCAGCTACTGATCCTTAATTTTCCTCAAATAGACTAAAGCTCCTTTTTATTTTTTATTTAATTACAGTACACCAAAGGTTATTGTAGCACTGCAGTGTCTAATTTTTTTTAGGTTGCCTTATTACATAACGTTGAATATATATTTTTGCCAGGACCATGAGGTGTTCATCAGTCCTATTATTGATTATTATTATTATTATATAGGATTTTTATAGTGCCGACAGTTTACACAGCAATTTACAACTTGAGGGTAGACAGTACAAATACAATACACTTTAATACAGTAGGAATCAGAGGGCCCTGCTCGTTAGAGCTTACAATCTAAGAGACTGATCTGGGTATTTGTTAATCATACTGATTATTTGGAAAGGGTTGTAAAAAGAAAATCAGGAATTTTTTTTTAATAGTAATTGTTTTTATGGGCTACCATTGTCTGATAAATGTTCTACAAAATAAAATTTTAAAATTAGCTTAAGCTTGATTTCTACTTGTATTTACAGGATTACTACAGTGAGTTAAGTTCGACTTCCAAAGAAATTTAGCAAACCAAATAGTAACTAAAGGAATGGCAAAAGTCTACAGACTCCACATTTAGAGAATTGCATCCCAAGTTATACAACTACTTGTTGTACAACTCTGGTCCAATTTGGAAAGTATAAGTCTGTCGAGTGGCAAAGGGTATTTCTACCTGGCTGAATATGCTCAAACAACTGTAACTAAAACCATACATATTAAATAGTTGAAAGCTGCCCAAACATGTATTAGTCTTACTGTAAAATCTTTTCTTTAGTGAGGGCCTACCTAATTAGTCCCTTCAGTTTATATTTAATCAGGTAGTCTCCTAAATAACATACATTAGTTGTTTGGAAATCTATAGCCCACTGTACAATTAGACTGTAACATCAGCTGGTGATCAGCTTTAGACCATGATTGTCAAGCTAATTGCTGGCAAGTTTTAGGCTCTGTTCACACATACTGCATTGACCTGCGTTTTACCGCACTGACAAAAGGGGTCCTGCGTGGTTACAAAAACGCTGCACTACTTTTTTTAAATAAAAAAAAAACGCTTGGACTTAATTGAAGATCCCTGATGTGCTGGCGAGTATTTACATTCTTACTGCACTAGAAGATGACAGGTCACTACATGAACACATAGAAAACAATTGTTTTCCATGTGTTCCTTTCACACATCAATCCTAGTGTAATGTGAAGTGTTGTGTGTTAAGTTAAAATGCTACATGTATACAACACAATAGACGTCAACACATGTAAACGAACATCAACACAATGCATTGCAAGTCTATTGGGGGAAAAAATAGAAAATGGTATCAAATAGTTACCATAATTTTTCTTTCCTGGCGCAATCCATGGCAGCGTACTACAACATATATGCTGCCATATTGGTGCCAGGAAAACAGAAAATTGTATCAAATACTTACTGTAATTTTCTTTTCCTGGCATCAATCCATTGCAGCATACTACCACATATATGCTGCCATTTTGGCGCCAGGAAAACAGAAAATTGTATCAAATACTTACTGTAATTTTCATTTCCTGGCATCAATCCATGGCAGCATACTACTACATATATGCTGCCATATTGGCACCAGGAAAACAGAAAATTGTATCCAATACCATAATGTTCCTTTCCTGGCGCCAATCCTTGGCAGCATAAATGTGGTAGAATCCTGCCATGTTGGCGCGATGAAAATGCTTTTTAATATTTTGTCCTATACAAGGACCCAAACAGGTAAAGTATGTTATGGCAAAAGAAAAAACCTGCAAAATACACAGCAATTTAATGTGTATAAAAGGTGTGTCAACTCATGGTAAATGATGTGTCAACATGCAAAAAAGTGCACTTCATTGAAAAGCAATGTACATACATTTTTTAACATTTTAATGCAAATTCATGTGTGAAAAGTCCCTTCATTTATTCTTTGCATTTCTGGTAGAAGTAACAAGATGGCTACCCATGAACAAGTAGGCTATTTGTATAGCCTGTACGCACCACTGAAGTTGAGCAAGTGAGTAAAGAAAAAGGAATGTTTATGGAACTCTTCTATAGCTTGTACAATTGGTCCATCCAAACTGCTCCGCAATGTCTTTTTGGAACCGCTTTTATCCGCGATTAAAGACTCCAGCATAGTACGCACCATGTACAACTGTAAAAAGAGGGTAAACATAAGTCATTTGGATATGGAAGATTCATTTTTAAAAAAGAAAACATAATATAATAATACGAGAGGAAACAGGCTTACAGAAATGAAAAGTGTATGTCAATTCCAATAATAGACTTTGTTCACATTTGGTCTGGTGAAGACAGTAAAAGTGCATTAATCGATAAAGTGTCAAAAATACTGGTTGCTGCTGCCAGAATTCTTCTCAGCTGATGATTTCCCGTGCTCTCTGCCTGTGCTGCACTTTTATCAATTATATTGTTTTGAAGACTACAGGACCTTACCCATTTATATGTTATCTACAAGAGCACAGGGGGAGTTTTTAGTTGTCGTATCCTGTTTTCTTCGTTCTGAGGCAGTACGGTAAGTGTTATCACTACAGTAGACAATCACAACAGGGTGCATCCTTTTCAAAAAATGTACTCACAAACCTGCAAAAAAGAAGAACGCTCATCAAGCCACTCGTCTGTAGCTTAACAGTCCTGGACTCAGTACACTCTAGAATTCAGGGGGACCTTTCCGGGGTCCAGTCTGGCTGACGCGTTTCCTAGGTAGCTCTGAAGAAGGTACTATCTTTGAAACGCATCAGCCAGACTGGCCCCCGGAGGGATCCCCCTAAATTTTGGAGGGTACTGAGACCAGGATTGTTTAGCTACAGACTAGTGACTTGATGAGCGTTCTTTATTCGCACGTTTATGAGTACACTTTGTGGCTATTTCCTAAAAAAAGTAAATTTGTAGGATAGTGTACTAAGCTGGTGCATCCTTTTGTGTTTGTTTCTTGAACTGATTTCAGGACATCCCCAATCCTGGACTGCAGCAAAGCTTGAAGTGCAACCCTTTGATGTGAATTCATCTCCAACACTTGTACCAGGCTACCACATTCATGCGCAGGAGACATTTTTTTTCTGTTAGTATGTGTTGTCACCCTAGGACAGGAATTGTGCTACTGGCAGGATCACTGGGTGAAAATAAAGAAAAAAGAAGCCTAAAAAACAAATTCAACCACCACATGTAGGCACTGGTAAGCTGCAATATATTAATTTTTTTTTATTTGATCCTGACCTGCGTGCTGGAGGGGCCGACCGCTCTGCGAGGAACTTTAATGTCGAATCCACCTTTAGGATCCTTCTCTCCTCTCAAACACGGGTCATTGGGCGGCTCACGCCCTGCTTCCCAGTCACAAATAGTCTTGCGGATTGCCTGCAGGACACTGAAGCAAGCAAAGAAGCGATCTTATATGCAAACATGATCATATTTTAGCCTACCCTTTTAAATGCTTCACTTGTAAATCTAGCAACCAACATCTATATTATAAATATTCTTCCAACAAAAATCAAAAATCAAATATAAAAAAAATAAAATGGCCACAATGCATTTACTATCACGCACCTAATCAGAACATTTTTCTTCTTGCGCACAGCCTGACGTAGGGGCTCCCGCAAAGCGCTTTGTGCAAAGTCTTGCAGGGCAGCATATATGGTATTACGGATGGCCTGGTTAAAAACGCTCTCCATACGTCCCATGAGCACTTGCAGACCTTTCACCATAGCAATCACCTTAAAGCAATATAAAATGTATTCCAAATTAATATATTACACAAATTAGGCAGGCTATACAACAGTTTTATACTTTTGGCTTGTATATTGCATGTTTTCATTATTTTATTACAATAAGGTGTCTATATATATTAGAGTGCTTGTAAGTCTCAAGCTGAATCTTACATAAGAACTTAAACACACAGTGGCAAATACACATGTATGAACTTATCGGCTAAAATATTGTTACTCTGTCTAGCACCTTTTTTGATTCATTCGCCTCTGCCAGACAGCACAACCAGGGAGGTGACATCACTTTCTTTGTAGGCTGTCAGATAGGCAATTCTATCACAAGAGATGTGAATCACTGAGGTTCAGGAATTTTCTCTAATGGACAATACTTGCTCACTAAACTGGAATCCTGCAGAAACCTGCTAGCTAGCAATAAAGCAACATCTTGCTTGTACAACCAGTGAGGGACAAATGCTGTAGACCAATGTTTCTCAACTCTAGTCCTCAATTTCCCCCAACAGGTCATGTTTTCAGGATGAAACGGCTGTGGTAAATACTAAGGCAGTGAAACTGATCAGATCACCTGTGCAAAATAATGGAAAGCCTGAAAACATGACCTGTTGGGAGTACTTGAGGACTGGAGTTGAGAAACAATGCTGTAGGCATTGGTAAACGGTCTCTATCAGCCAAAACTTGTACCCAAAGACAGGATTGCTCATGTGACATGGACCTTGGCAATTTTGTGGGCAGCTGATGTCACAGGGGGGCTTACCTATTTAAGAACTGTCAGACGGAGGAGCAGGCAGTTTGGTGGATAGCCTTCGTCGCAGGCGGAGCTTTTTTTTTTTTTTCTTTTTTCGAGTCTGGCGATGTAGCAGGCGGCGTGAATAACGATGTATGTACATCAGGGGACACTGTTTTTTTATTTTTAATAAAGGAATTGTCAAAAACTGTGTGTGCATTTTTCTTTCTTTTTGACACATTTTTTGGTGAATGAGTAGGGGTACAATGTACCCCATACTCATTCACATAGGGGGTTGGCCGGGATCTGGGGGCTACCAGATTCCGATAAGCCTCCTGCCCGCAGATCCCCACAATCACTGCCCAGGGTTGTGGGGAAGAGGCCCTTGCTGCTGCCCCCCCTGGCCCAAAAGCACCCCCCCATGCTGAGGGCATGCGGCCTGGTATGGTTCAGGAGAAGGGGGGCACTCACTTGTTCCCTCCCTTTCCTGACCTGCTGGGTTGAATGCTTTGGTAAGGGTCTGGTATTGATTTTGGGGGGACCCCGCGTTGTTTTTGTTCCTGATTTTTTTACATTCAGCTTTCAGCGGGGAACCCTGCTGACACCTGATGACTCATCGGTTGTTCAGGACGCGGTGGCCGGCTTCCCAGCCTTTTCCTTAGCAACCATCACCGATACACAGTGTTAAAGAGAAAAATAATGCATCAAAAACACAACACTTGCGTTTGTGATGCGGCTCCGTTAAAGTTTATTACACACAAAACACAATCTGCTGTGGGAAAAAAAGTCACTGACCCTTTTAAAAAAAAATGCAGCGCCTCAAAACACACAGATGTGAACTACATCAGGAAATCATGTTAAATGAACTGAAGTGCGTTTCTGCAAAACGCATTAAAAAACGCATCAGTGTGAATGTAGGGTCAAGGGCTGACAGGAGGCTGATATCAAGACAGGTACTTATAGTAAATGTATGTAAAAGTACATTTCATTATTTTTAATAAAGGAATACATCACTGCACTAAATGTTTTTCCTATATTTGCATAGTTCAGGTTAATTAATAGTCATGATTGGAATGTCTTTGGGTATCCTCAGCAGTCCTTAATTCTTATTTCACTCAGCTCATCAGTATAATAATGTAGAGCTCACCACGTCTCCTGAGTTTTAATAGGACTGCAGGCTATTGTTGTACCTACATTTCTATTTACTGGACAAACTGGGCATTCCCAAAAAATATATAAATCATTTGATTTTCTTTGAGAATTGTTAATTTGCATAGTCAGATCTAAACAAGTACTGTAAGTAACAGCATGACTAGGTAGGTCAGCAGCCCATTACATGCATGAGTTCCATTCAAAGAATATCCAAGTTTTTGAAAAATCCCTTTATGGTTGATATTTCAGTGGCTGCTTCTTTCTTCAAATCATGAAAAAAAAAAAACAATGTTGGTTAGGAGTGTCATTGAATGCAGTGTTGGAAGAAAGGCTGTCTTACTTCCACAAAGGCAAATTTCTCTTCACTGGTGTAGTTGTACCGCGTGGCTCTCTCATACTCCTCCGCTGTGCCAGGACAATCCTTATTACAGAATTTGTCTGTAGGATGAACCAACTTCCAGGAATACTATGGGATTTGACAAAAAAAAAAGTGACGTTATGCAAAGGTTGTCATAACTTGCACTAGGCATAATTAGGCAAATAAAGCAATGCACAAAAAGCAAACCCATAGCAATCATTTAAAATATCTCTTTAAATAATCTGATTACAATAAAATAAAATAAAAAGATTATTGGTTAGTGAAGGGATTTCCAAACTTTCTAAACAAGGGGCAAGTTTACTGTCCTTAACGGGGCAGACTGTAGCCAGTGGGAGTAGAAATTGTCCTGGCATCAGTGGGAGTAAACAATGCATCTTTGGTATTAGGGGGGGAGGAATAGCACCCCATTGTTGATGTCATTGGGAGAAATAGTGCCCTATCGCTGGTGTCAGTGGGAGGAATAGTGTCCCATCATTGGTGTCAGTGGGAAGAATAGTGCTCCATAGTTGGGAGAAATAGTGCCCTATCGCTGGTGTCAGTGGGAGGAATAGTGTCCCATCATTGGTGGGAAGAATAGTGCTCCATAGTTGGGAGAAATAGTGCCCCAGCATTGGTGTCAGTGGAAGGAATAATGCCCCATCGTTGGTGTCAATTGGAGAAATAGTGCCCTGTAGTTGATATGTCAGTAGCAGAAATGATGTCCCATTGTTGGTGTCAATGGGAGGATTAGTGTGCAAAGGGCCAAAGTTTGGAGACCACTGGGTTAGTGCATTATGCACTTTAATGGAACAACACATATGTTTGGGCAGTTAAAGCTGTAGGGAGTGCAAAATACTTTACGGATGAATGAAGGGATTTACTTTTGCTATCTGCTATAGTAGGTTATGCCAAGAGTTTTCAGCAAGGTGAAAAAAAAAAATTAAGTCTAAAGAAATTCAAAAGCAGCTAGAGTAGGTCAAATGCAGGTCAACTGCACCTACAATAAATTATGATCTCAAAAGCATTTGCCTATCAAAGCCCTTTAAAACCAAGCCTTGGGTTTCCTCGTTTCCTCAGTATTTAACATTATGCCCCCAGCTTACGGGGGGGCATTTTTGGCACAAAGAAGGTCCAGGATAGTTGAAAGGTTTTCCTAACTCTTAAAGCTATTAAAGTTCCTTGTAAATTAAAAAAAAAATACCCCATTTATCCTTTGTTAATTTAATACATATAATCAAAATGTAAAAATTTAGCTGAAATGTCCCAATTTTTTTCCAAGAAATAACAACTCCAATTTATCTGCCATTACTGCATTTACCAATACTATAACAAAACAGACACATGAAAGAACATCAAGCAGTCTTCTGCGAGGAGTTCTCTATAGGACAGGACATACATAACACTGATCTTTGTGACTCACCACTTCCATGACATGGGCACTCCATTTAGAAAGGAGCTGTAGACCCCTCAAAGCTAAGTCAAACAGTTCTCGGTATTCTTCATCCGATTTTTGACTGTCCAGACCAGAGCCAGTCACAACCTACCACAAGGAAAAGTCATAGTCTTCAAAGCAGCTCACCATTCCTCACTACAGAAACCTTTATATATAAAATGTGTCACATCTTATCAACTATTTCGTCTGCAAAGACAGATTTTGGCATTGAATTTAGTGTCAACTGGTTTGTCCATATCTGTCCTAAAAGGAATGCATATTGATTTTATACATATTTTCTTTGCTTACTGCTGTAAGGATTATAAAAATAGGTAAATATGAAATACCGCATTTGAATATTTAAAGATTTTTTACATTTTATTTTTAGTATAAGAATGCAGTTGACAATGAAGATGGCTGCAACATTTGGCCACTATAACAAAATAAGAATATCAGTATTCAATATGATAAAATAGTTTAGAGTGGGCTGGTGTTGCTGGATCCAGCAGTAAACACTAAACAGTGCATGCTGGATGGATGGCGGTCGGTCAACTATCTCTCAATTGGAGGAAGAGGGCGAATAGAATATAAGATATAGTTTAGGTGGGAGGTGAAAAGTTAATTGGAAGATAATTAGTTAATAGTCTGATCTGATACTCTCAAGTGCATTGAAAACAAGGTGTTACAGATAGTTGGCTATCAGTAGGCAAAGTTTGAATGAAAAATTCCCAGACATCAAAGAATTTGTGGACCTGTGTTTCCTTGTTTAGGGAGGCCTCAACCCATTCCATGTGGAATATTTTATATATTTACATGCAGAGGTCAAGTCCTGGGAAAAAAAGTGTGGGAACTCACCCAAGACCCCCCCCCCCCCTCAAAAATAAAAAAAGTTTGTGTGTGTGTATATGTATATATATATATATATATATATATATATATATATATATATATATATATATATGTGTGTATATATATATATAATACATACTCCTTTTTTAACAAATAAAGTGCAACATTTTTTGTAAAGTGCCAGTTTACAAGGACACCTCCAAAATTCACATGCATTAAACAAATAAATATAGAACAGATGTAAAAACCAAATAATTCAAGCTGTATGCTGTACTAACAAAAAAAACCATCACAATGTGTGACAATGGTTCCCTCACAGGGAATTTGTAAAACAAACAGTGTAAAAAACGAAAAAGGTAACACAGTCCATTAGAAAATACCCCACAAACAGTATTAATGCTTCCCTTGCTGTTCAAGATGATGATCAACTCTTCAAGATTTAGTATCATCTGCACTGTGATGTGTGGTCGGCCATTTTGAGACATATGGTAAAGGATCCCATAAATGCACAGGAGGGCCAATGAGACAAAAAAAGAGAAGACAGGCATTCAATGCCAAGCCCACTCCTAAGGGGTGACATCACCAAGATCATTGTACTGAAGCCCCTCTCACAATCACTGGATGTAACTGGAAGACTGTTAACTGCTGTCACAATTGTTTTCAGATTTTCAGGAACCTCTGCACCACCATTATCAATAAAATCTCTGAAACCTTCACAGATCATTGATGCATTGTTGAGACGGAATCTCTTGCACAGCTGCTCCAGCTTCATCTCACCTTCAAACCAAGGACTGTACACATCAATTGGCTAGTGTTGGAAATTCAGGATGTCAATTTCAGAGACAAGAATGTCAAATTCACCTGAGTGTGATGACGCTGCAGGTCTTTTGCTCGCAGTGAAAGCATAAAGCCTGGAGCGTAACTTATCCACCAAACATTGATAAAATTGAGGGAGATTTATCCTCACTTGGTCTTTTGTACTGATGGTCACACCTTTGAAATTCCCTTTATCCAGAGATTCCATGACTTCTTTCAGATGTTTGCCAGGCGAGTCTTTCATTCTTTCAATTGCACCAACTGACCGATCAATCAGCTGGTAGGCTTGTGAAAGTGTGATGTCATCTCTTCAAAAGACTTCAGATAACAGTCCCATTTACTGAACAGCATCTGCAACCCCAGCAAGGTTTAACAAATCATTTTTTCACGTCAGGACCTTGTTAAGGCCACTAAATAGAGATTTCTGCTTACTGTTATGAGCTGAATTTAAGCTTGCTTTCATGGGATCTATACTGGGAAAGATATCCCAAAGAGTGAAACCCACAGCTGGAACCCGAGGTGTACAGGTAGGTGCTGGGGTAAGAAGACATAAGAAAGAAGGAAAACATATAAGAGAAGGGGAAGAGAGAAAAAAAAGGAGGGAAAAGAAAAAGGGGGAGGGGAAAGAGGGGAAGAAAAAGGGGGGGGAAGGAAAGAAGAGGAGGGAAAGAAAATAAAAGTGAGGAGAGGAAAGGGATAGGGGAAGGGAAACAAAAAAAGGGGGGGGGGGAAAGAAAAAGGGTGGGGAACTGGGAAAAATGGGGAAGGAAAGAGGAAGGGAAAAACAAATGGAAATGCGAAGAAAAATGGGAGGGCTAGTGGGACTTTAAAGGTACCAGGTAGTTCAAAATAATAAGTACATAGTTTAAAAACTAGAAATATTTATTGACATAACATCTTTAAAATCCAAGACAAACAATACAACATAGATGCAAGTATTTTGACATATACAAAAAGAACAATGTATTGAACATAAGGCAGTAATGATAATGAAGATAAATAGGTCCAATGATGAGCATTAAACCAATCCCGACATGTTTCGCGGGCAGTGATGCACCGCTTCTTCAGGGGAATAAGAATGTGTCAATGTACAGTGCCTGTATGATGCAGTGACAACAAACAATTGTTATTAGTTCAAATGCATATATGTATAACATCAAAAACATGAAGTGCATGCTAATATGGAACATCAAAGGGCATCCAGGGCCGTCACCACAGAGAGATCCACCACCAAGCCAATTGGATAGAAAGCTCCCCAGAAAAAACGTCTCACCCGCGGATGTGGAGGGGCATAGGGGGTGGGATAGAGATGTAAGTGTGATGAGCTAAGAAAGCCTCCACCGCCCGGTAAACAAGAAAGAAAAGCCTGTTTATAGGTCTAACATATATACCTTATTCAGTGTCTGAGATAGACACGTTTATATAGTCAAAATGAAAAAGGTTAAAGGCAGGAGGTGTCAGACATGGCGGCCAAGTTGGAAAATACCCAGCGGGGTAATGATCTGTTGGGATGGAAATCAAACAAGTAGTGCATCTGTGATCCAAAATGCTGTATATTATATCTCCGTTAAATGATTGAAAAATGAGCGAAGGGGGGGCTTTACCTGCAAAGATGGAGGATAAGTCCTTCTTGGTAAGGATAGGTAACTAGAGATCTGAATAAAGCCCAGGTATGAGCTATTGTACTTGTATTACTTAGTCAGAGGGGTAAGGCCAGCCATCACAGACATCTAAATAGCATTATTGGAGAGATCGACATATTACAAGGTGAAAAAGGAACCCATCTATCATCTGATAACAGGTACGCCAATATGGTTCTAAGTATCTTACCCGCGTGGGACCGCCATGTCCGCACACACCAGTTCCTGAGTGACTGAATGAGACGCTTAATCCCCCTAATATGGCCCTCAACCCGGCACCACGCCGCGCATGACGTCACGCGTAACGTGGGCGGGTCAGGTCCTCAACTGCGCGCGCATCCGAAGAGGCGCATGCGTAGTGTCGCTCAGGCGGGCCGCAAAGGACAGCCCGGAAAGCGGCCACAACAACGCCGGACGGACAAACAACATCCGGCCAGCGATGTGTGAGAGGACCACACATCCGCTGAGACGTCTGGAGAGCACGCCACCCAGTGGCAGGAGGAAAAACCACACACATGGATAGTGCCCCGGATGCACTTCGATCGCCAAAAGAATCATAGCATGCATATAAACAAATATGACAATGGACATGATAAGGAGATAAAGTAATGGCAAAAAAACACCTATTGATTTTTGTGTAAAATATAAAGTTACAATCCTCAAAGTAAATAATTGTTATAAAGGAAACTTATAGGAAACAATAGGTTCCCCATAGTTTCTACAAAAGGATACCATGTTATGGAGTACTGAGATCCTCCAGCACACGGGAAATTTAACATCATAAAAAATAAAACATATCATAATATTAAGTATTAACTACTACAGCAATTGGAGATATAAAATCCCAGAGAGACATCAGCTCGAAAAATGAGTATAGAAAAGGGATAAAGTTTTCAATAATGAGAGTGATTGGCAAACTCACCATTCTCCAGAGTCACATCTGCGGTGCCACAGGGGGTGGATGGTCCAGAGATGAATCGTGGGCAAATAAGGGGCAGGAACGTCCAGCAACTAACATCGACCGGGCTCAAGGGCAATCCAAAAATGTATATAAAAAGGGGAGAAAAAAAGAAGGAATAGACCATTGGGGAAACGACCTTTTTAACCCAAGAAAGGTTTGTAAGTCAGAACCTCATTGATCCCAGGGGGTATGATAGCCTCCAGGGATTCTATCCAATACGATTCCCTTTGTAGAATCCGTTTGTCCCAGTTTCCCCCACGGGGATCCTGGGGGATCACTTCCAAAGCAAAAAACGAGACCATGGAGTTATCATACTTGTGGCAAAAAGCTATGTGACGTGTGACGCTCGTTTGTATTGTACCTCCCTCAGAGTGATAGATATGATCACCTATACGCTTGCTCAATTTCCGAATGGTCTTGCCGACATAAAATGCCCCACAGCAACAACTCATGAGGTAAATAACCCCCTGAGTGTTGCAGTCGGCATGATGTCTGGACTGAAACCACTTTCCACTGGGCAAGCGAATACCAGTACCGACCCTTATCCAAGGACATTTATCACAAGAACCACAGCGGTATGTACCCTTTGGGAGACCTACCTTGGTAGATTCTTTTGTATAGTGACTTTTAGTTAAACAGTCTCTAAGGGACATTGATCGTCTAAACACCAGACTGGGTCTGGCACTTAGATATTTGTGAAGGGTAAAGTCTTGAGTAAGAATCGGCCAATGGCGCTTCAGGATCTTTCGCAAAACATCATCGTGAGCAGAGTATGTGGTAATAAATCTGACACTTTTATCATCTTTTTTGGAGGTGGTTTTATAAAGCAAATCAGCTCTCGAATAGGTGATGGCTCTATTGTAAGCCTTCCTGAGCAGTGTCTTAGAATATCCTCTGGCAAGGAGTCGCTCACGGAGCAGGCCAGCCTGGACATAAAACTTAGCCTCCATGGAACAATTTCTACGGAGCCTTAAATATTGGGCATAAGGGATACTTGCAATCAAGGGGGCGGGATGGGCACTTGCTGCGCTGAGAATGGTATTACCCGCACTAGGTTTGCGGTGAAGGTCCGTGTCAATAAGGCCATCCGGTGAGAGGCTGATATTCAGATCAAGGAATGAAATCATGTGCCTGTCAAACGTATAAGTAAATTTAAGATTTAGATTGTTATGATCAATGGCTTTCAAAAATAGTGAAAGTTCATCTACTGTACCTGTCCATATGATCAACAGATCATCAATGAACCTGTACCAAATTAAAATGTGAGACATCCACTGTTCCATTCTCTCGTCTGAAAAGACCAGCCTCTCCCAGGCACCCAGATATAGATTCGCATAAGAGGGAGCGCAGCAAGTGCCCATAGCTACCCCCTGGACCTGCAAGTATGTTTGTTCCAAAAAGGTAAAATAATTTCTCGTGAGAATGAATCTTAATAACCGGAGGACAAAGTCCATCAAGGGCCAGGTCTTATAATCCTGTTCCTTGAGGAAAGATTCGGCCATCCGGATGCCCTGGTCGTGCGGGATACTGGAGTATAATGCCTCAATATCAATTGCTACAAGCAGGGCATCCGGAGGGACCTGAATCTCCTCAAGGTGTTTGAGGAGATCGGTGGTGTCCCTGATATAGGACGGGAGTGCAAGGACATGAGGAAGTAAAAATGAGTCCACAAATTTGCTGGCGTGCTCCGTGAGCGACTCGTTGCCAGAGACGATATATACATATATAAACGTGTCTATCTCAGACACTGAATAAGGTATATATGTTAGACCTACAAACAGGCTTTTCTTTCTTGTTTACCGGGCGGTGGAGGCTTTCTTAGCTCATCACACTTACATCTCTATCCCACCCCCTATGCCCCTCCACATCCGCGGGTGAGACGTTTTTTCTGGGGAGCTTTCTATCCAATTGGCTTGGTGGTGGATCTCTCTGTGGTGACGGCCCTGGATGCCCTTTGATGTTCCATATTAGCATGCACTTCATGTTTTTGATGTTATACATATATGCATTTGAACTAATAACAATTGTTTGTTGTCACTGCATCATACAGGCACTGTACATTGACACATTCTTATTCCCCTGAAGAAGCGGTGCATCACTGCCCGCGAAACATGTCGGGATTGGTTTAATGCTCATCATTGGACCTATTTATCTTCATTATCATTACTGCCTTATGTTCAATACATTGTTCTTTTTGTATATGTCAAAATACTTGCATCTATGTTGTATTGTTTGTCTTGGATTTTAAAGATGTTATGTCAATAAATATTTCTAGTTTTTAAACTATGTACTTATTATTTTGAACTACCTGGTACCTTTAAAGTCCCACTAGCCCTCCCATTTTTCTTCGCATTTCCATTTGTTTTTCCCTTCCTCTTTCCTTCCCCATTTTTCCCAGTTCCCCACCCTTTTTCTTTCCCCCCCCCTTTTTTTGTTTCCCTTCCCCTATCCCTTTCCTCTCCTCACTTTTATTTTCTTTCCCTCCTCTTCTTTCCTTCCCCCCCCTTTTTCTTCCCCTCTTTCCCCTCCCCCCTTTTTCTTTTCCCTCCTTTTTTTTCTCTCTTCCCCTTCTCTTATATGTTTTCCTTCTTTCTTATGTCTTCTTACCCCAGCACCTACCTGTACACCTCGGGTTCCAGCTGTGGGTTTCACTCTTTGGGATATCTTTCCCAGTATAGATCCTATACAGATTAGGGATGT
Source organism: Pelophylax lessonae (assembly GCF_965119305.1). Taxonomy (NCBI): domain Eukaryota; kingdom Metazoa; phylum Chordata; class Amphibia; order Anura; family Ranidae; genus Pelophylax; species Pelophylax lessonae. The sequence continues at coordinate 466,069,012 of NC_138771.1, read as the reverse complement.
GGTACCTTTCGTTTATAATTCTATAAAACAAACACACTCTTTCAATAAATTCTAGGTGGATAACACACCTGAGGGCGCCTTCCTTTTTGGCTTCATGCCAAGTGTTTGTAAAACTGTATTGCTTTATAGCATTTTCTATATGAACATATCACTTGGATTATATGCTCAGCCTTTTATTGATATCTCAGAGAGACAGTAATTCTAGTTTTGTCTTTGTTTCCCGTGGCACACACTCTGGTTCGGAGTAGTTGTGCTTTTTTCTCCAGCTCCGCATCCTGTGAGGTCGTTGGTGGTCGTTTGGTCTGAAATTGTGGGCATAGGCATGGACTTGCTAGGCACAGCATGGACCGGTTTCATGACAGGTATACAATCCACGTGTGGATCTCATACCAAAACAGAGGAAGACCTAAGGACCTATCTAGGCAAAATGTATAACTTATTAAAACGCAAATCACATCTTTACTGGCATATCGAGTATTTCCTCAAGTACATTGATGAGAACATCAGTCCACAAGGGCTGAGGATACACACGCTCCCCACTTTGAGAGATCCATCTGAGACTTTCAAAAAAGAATGGGAGAGTATTCTTAATACATGTAGTCAAGATTTGATGAAATCACTCGTGACCCAGTATAGGGTGGATATGACAGCGTTAGACATTGAAATAGATCAAATGAATACCAAATACAAACAGGTCTTCGAGGCCCCTAATTTTGCTCCAGCTTGGACAGAGGTGAAGGCCAAACTAGAGGTTATGAATAAAGAAATTATTCATAAAAAACAAGTTAAATTCCAAAAAGACAAACAAGCCTTCAATGAAGGCTATGCCTATAAATGGAATCTCAAAACCCGCCCCTTACGTACACACCGCACACGCACCATCAATCACGCAGATATCACGGATGATAATGTAGAATCTGATTCTAGCTTGGCCAGTTCCCTTTCGCACCAATCACGAGCACCACGATCAGGCCCCCCTGCTCCTAACAAACGCACCAAGGCCCAGAAACGAGGACGAGGCAGTGCTGGTCCTTCACCCACTTTACCCTCGAGTCAAAATAAGAAAAAACCTGATACACTCGCTAATTTAAACACGTCCACGAGCCTACCAAACATAGCCCCTACACTACAGAAAGTACTAGCCAGAAACACTTCACTACCCTCTAACACTAGTGATTCCGCTTCCGCTATATCGGACGACGGTTTTTTAGAGTTACCCAATCCCCAAACACCCAGGAACACCAAACAGGGCAATCTAAACATGTATGTGAAACCCAAAACAACCTAAATAATTTCAACACACACATCAATTCCTCAAACAAACTTAATATTATCAACTTAACCCCGTTTGACTTGACTCCTGTCCAAGAACAAGTGCTTGGCCTGGGTCTAGGCTTTTGCCCTTCCAGGGCTATTGATACTTCTGAAACTATAAAAGATCTACACCTGTTTGCAAGAAATCTTACTTTTAAATTTATGTTTGACAAAGATAGGAAACAAAAAAATTTAGAAAAACAACTGGCCGAACAGACCAGGCACTTTACCATGGCTGAGAGTCGGGCCATCAAGGACCTAGTTCTGTTATATGAAGAGGGCAACACGGACGTTGTGTCCATGATTGACTCAGTGGATTCACCTGATGAAACCCCTCCTCCTCCTACTTCTCAAATTATTTCAAAAAAGGTTTTCAAACCGAAATCAGAGAAATTTCCTGATCTATCGAACAATGCTAACATCTGGACGTTCGTTCAACGGGTGTCCAGAGACTTAAAAACGACTTCTTTGCCCCCCATCCCTAGAAACCTCACTAGAGATCAGGCCCTGGCTCTATCCTCACTTCAAAACAATAAAGATATCCTTATAAAACAATCAGACAAGGGGGGTAACATAGTTGTTATGACTCCTCCCCAGTATGAAACCATGTGTCTAGAAGTCTTGTGTAACCGGCAATGGTACCTGCCCATCGAGCCTGGTTGCATTGAGGATTTCATTCGTGAATACGGATCCCTGTGTTTTGAGGCCCTTTCCCAGGGCCTCATAGACAGGGATACGTATAACTTTCTATCTACCAAATATCCCAAAACTCCCACCTTTTATACTTTGCCCAAGGTGCACAAGAGTCTGGTGCACCCTCCTGGAAGACCCATCGTCTCTGGCAACGAGTCGCTCACGGAGCACGCCAGCAAATTTGTGGACTCATTTTTACTTCCTCATGTCCTTGCACTCCCGTCCTATATCAGGGACACCACCGATCTCCTTAAACACCTTGAGGAGATTCAGGTCCCTCCGGATGCCCTGCTTGTAGCAATTGATATTGAGGCATTATACTCCAGTATCCCGCACGACCAGGGCATCCGGATGGCCGAATCTTTCCTCAAGGAACAGGATTATAAGACCTGGCCCTTGATGGACTTTGTCCTCCGGTTATTAAGATTCATTCTCACGAGAAATTATTTTACCTTTTTGGAACAAACATACTTGCAGGTCCAGGGGGTAGCTATGGGCACTTGCTGCGCTCCCTCTTATGCGAATCTATATCTGGGTGCCTGGGAGAGGCTGGTCTTTTCAGACGAGAGAATGGAACAGTGGATGTCTCACATTTTAATTTGGTACAGGTTCATTGATGATCTGTTGATCATATGGACAGGTACAGTAGATGAACTTTCACTATTTTTGAAAGCCATTGATCATAACAATCTAAATCTTAAATTTACTTATACGTTTGACAGGCACATGATTTCATTCCTTGATCTGAATATCAGCCTCTCCCCGGATGGCCTTATTGACACGGACCTTTACCGCAAACCTAGTGCGGGTAATACCATTCTCAGCGCAGCAAGTGCCCATCCCGCCCCCTTGATTGCAAGTATCCCTTATGCCCAATATTTAAGGCTCCGTAGAAATTGTTCCATGGAGGCTAAGTTTTATGTCCAGGCTGGCCTGCTCCGTGAGCGACTCCTTGCCAGAGGATATTCTAAGACACTGCTCAGGAAGGCTTACAATAGAGCCATCACCTATTCGAGAGCTGATTTGCTTTATAAAACCACCTCCAAAAAAGATGATAAAAGTGTCAGATTTATTACCACATACTCTGCTCACGATGATGTTTTGCGAAAGATCCTGAAGCGCCATTGGCCGATTCTTACTCAAGACTTTACCCTTCACAAATATCTAAGTGCCAGACCCAGTCTGGTGTTTAGACGATCAATGTCCCTTAGAGACTGTTTAACTAAAAGTCACTATACAAAAGAATCTACCAAGGTAGGTCTCCCAAAGGGTACATACCGCTGTGGTTCTTGTGATAAATGTCCTTGGATAAGGGTCGGTACTGGTATTCGCTTGCCCAGTGGAAAGTGGTTTCAGTCCAGACATCATGCCGACTGCAACACTCAGGGGGTTATTTACCTCATGAGTTGTTGCTGTGGGGCATTTTATGTCGGCAAGACCATTCGGAAATTGAGCAAGCGTATAGGTGATCATATCTATCACTCTGAGGGAGGTACAATACAAACGAGCGTCACACGTCACATAGCTTTTTGCCACAAGTATGATAACTCCATGGTCTCGTTTTTTGCTTTGGAAGTGATCCCCCAGGATCCCCGTGGGGGAAACTGGGACAAACGGATTCTACAAAGGGAATCGTATTGGATAGAATCCCTGGAGGCTATCATACCCCCTGGGATCAATGAGGTTCTGACTTACAAACCTTTCTTGGGTTAAAAAGGTCGTTTCCCCAATGGTCTATTCCTTCTTTTTTTCTCCCCTTTTTATATACATTTTTGGATTGCCCTTGAGCCCGGTCGATGTTAGTTGCTGGACGTTCCTGCCCCTTATTTGCCCACGATTCATCTCTGGACCATCCACCCCCTGTGGCACCGCAGATGTGACTCTGGAGAATGGTGAGTTTGCCAATCACTCTCATTATTGAAAACTTTATCCCTTTTCTATACTCATTTTTCGAGCTGATGTCTCTCTGGGATTTTATATCTCCAATTGCTGTAGTAGTTAATACTTAATATTATGATATGTTTTATTTTTTATGATGTTAAATTTCCCGTGTGCTGGAGGATCTCAGTACTCCATAACATGGTATCCTTTTGTAGAAACTATGGGGAACCTATTGTTTCCTATAAGTTTCCTTTATAACAATTATTTACTTTGAGGATTGTAACTTTATATTTTACACAAAAATCAATAGGTGTTTTTTTGCCATTACTTTATCTCCTTATCATGTCCATTGTCATATTTGTTTATATGCATGCTATGATTCTTTTGGCGATCGAAGTGCATCCGGGGCACTATCCATGTGTGTGGTTTTTCCTCCTGCCACTGGGTGGCGTGCTCTCCAGACGTCTCAGCGGATGTGTGGTCCTCTCACACATCGCTGGCCGGATGTTGTTTGTCCGTCCGGCGTTGTTGTGGCCGCTTTCCGGGCTGTCCTTTGCGGCCCGGTCTGAGCGACACTACGCATGCGCCTCTTCGGATGCGCGCGCAGTTGAGGACCTGACCCGCCCACGTTACGCGTGACGTCATGCGCGGCGTGGTGCCGGGTTGAGGGCCATATTAGGGGGATTAAGCGTCTCATTCAGTCACTCAGGAACTGGTGTGTGCGGACATGGCGGTCCCACGCGGGTAAGATACTTAGAACCATATTGGCGTACCTGTTATCAGATGATAGATGGGTTCCTTTTTCACCTTGTAATATGTCGATCTCTCCAATAATGCTATTTAGATGTCTGTGATGGCTGGCCTTACCCCTCTGACTAAGTAATACAAGTACAATAGCTCATACCTGGGCTTTATTCAGATCTCTAGTTACCTATCCTTACCAAGAAGGACTTATCCTCCATCTTTGCAGGTAAAGCCCCCCCTTCGCTCATTTTTCAATCATTTAACGGAGATATAATATACAGCATTTTGGATCACAGATGCACTACTTGTTTGATTTCCATCCCAACAGATCATTACCCCGCTGGGTATTTTCCAACTTGGCCGCCATGTCTGACACCTCCTGCCTTTAACCTTTTTCATTTTGACTATATAAACGTGTCTATCTCAGACACTGAATAAGGTATATATGTTAGACCTATAAACAGGCTTTTCTTTCTTGTTTACCGGGCGGTGGAGGCTTTCTTAGCTCATCACACTTACATCTCTATCCCACCCCCTATGCCCCTCCACATCCGCGGGTGAGACGTTTTTTCTGGGGAGCTTTCTATCCAATTGGCTTGGTGGTGGATCTCTCTGTGGTGACGGCCCTGGATGCCCTTTGATGTTCCATATTAGCATGCACTTCATGTTTTTGATGTTATACATATATGCATTTGAACTAATAACAATTGTTTGTTGTCACTGCATCATACAGGCACTGTACATTGACACATTCTTATTCCCCTGAAGAAGCGGTGCATCACTGCCCGCGAAACATGTCGGGATTGGTTTAATGCTCATCATTGGACCTATTTATCTTCATTATCATTACTGCCTTATGTTCAATACATTGTTCTTTTTGTATATGTCAAAATACTTGCATCTATGTTGTATTGTTTGTCTTGGATTTTAAAGATGTTATGTCAATAAATATTTCTAGTTTTTAAACTATGTACTTATTATTTTGAACTACCTGGTACCTTTAAAGTCCCACTAGCCCTCCCATTTTTCTTCGCATTTCCATTTGTTTTTCCCTTCCTCTTTCCTTCCCCATTTTTCCCAGTTCCCCACCCTTTTTCTTTCCCCCCCCCCCTTTTTTTGTTTCCCTTCCCCTATCCCTTTCCTCTCCTCACTTTTATTTTCTTTCCCTCCTCTTCTTTCCTTCCCCCCCTTTTTCTTCCCCTCTTTCCCCTCCCCCTTTTTCTTTTCCCTCCTTTTTTTTCTCTCTTCCCCTTCTCTTATATGTTTTCCTTCTTTCTTATGTCTTCTTACCCCAGCACCTACCTGTACACCTCGGGTTCCAGCTGTGGGTTTCACTCTTTGGGATATCTTTCCCAGTATAGATCCTATACAGATTAGGGATGTGGTACCTTTCGTTTATAATTCTATAAAACAAACACACTCTTTCAAGCTTGCTTTCATGAAATGACTGTGCAGTGCAGGATATGACTCCCAAACTGCTCGTATAGCTCTCTGGCTTGAAGCAACCCACATAACTGAAAAAACTTTTCCAATTTTAACCACTTGCCGACCGCCGCAAGTACATATACTGCGGCGGTCAGCCCCTCACAGGCAAAGTGACGTACCGGCAGGTGCTGCTGGCTGGTACTGTTATTGGGTACTGCTGGCTGGTACTTTTGACTGGTACTGTTGGCTGGTACTGCTGGTGGGTACTGCTGGCTGGTACTGTTGGTAGGTACTGCAGCAGGTGCTGCTTTTGGGTACTGCTGGCTGGTACTTCTAACTGGTACTGCTGGCTGTTAATGTTGGTTGGTACTGCTGGCTGTTACTGTTGGTGGGTACCGCTGGCTGGTACTGTTGGCTGGTACTACTGGCAGGTACTGCTGGCTGGTACTACTGACTAGCACTGCTGGTGGGTACTACTGGCTGGTACTGCTGGCTGGTTCTACTGGCTGATACTGCTGGCGGGTACTGCTGGCAGGTGCTGCTGGCGGGTACTGCTAGCTGGTACTGTTGTTAGGTACTGCTAGCTGGTACTGTTGGTGGGTACTGCTGGTGGGTACTGTGGCAGGTACTGCTGGCTGGTGCTACTGGCTGGTATTGCTGGCTGGTGCTACTGGCTGGTACTGCTGGTGAGTACTACTGGCTGGTACTGCTGGCTGGTACTGGTGGCTAGTGCTGCTGGTGGGTACTGCTGGCAGGCGCTGCTGGCGGGTACTGCTGGCTGGTACTGTTGGTGGGTACTGCTGGCAGGTAGTGCTGGTGGGTACTGCTGGCGGGTACTGCTGGCTGGTACTGTTGGTGGGTAATGCTTTCTGGTACTGCTGGTGGGTACTGCTGGCTGGTACTGTTGGTGGGTACTGCTGGCTGGTACTACTGGTGGGTACTTCCTGCTGGTACTACTGGCTGCTACTGCTGGCGGGTACTGCTGGTGGGAACTGCTGGCTGGTACTTCTGGTGGGTACTGATGGTGGGTATTGCTGGCTGGTACTGCTGGCTGGTTTTACTGGCTGGTACTGCTGGATGGTTCCCGAGCCACTATTCATCCCCGAGGATCAGTGTAAATCTGTGACAGGAGCGGTGCTAGAGGAAGCATGCGGCTGCAGTAGAGAGCAGAGCCGATCCTTCTTATATTGCTCCTGTCACAGGCGGAGGCGGAGTACATTTAGTATCACTCTGCCTGTGACAGGTGCCGGCGCTATACAGGAAGCATCGGCCAGTGACAGTCGGTCCTGAAGGACGTGGCTGCTAACAGGAACAGTGTTCCTGCTGTGAAAAAAAAGTACAGGAACGCCGTTCCCATGCATTCCCTGCAGGACTTGAGCCCTGTTTATAAGCAGAAAACAGGTAGAACTGTTAGTTCAGTTTCACATTTTCCATGCCCATCTCTGTAGTAAAAAGCCTGTTCACAGAACTCAATAGCTTATTTATTTAATAATAATGATCCAGAAAATTTATTCATCTGCTCCCTTCCCCTCCCTGTCTGTATTTTTAGATATATATAAATACAATTTCAATCTGAGAGAGAGAGCATGAAACTTAATAGATTCCACTGTATTCTACCTTTTTCTACTCTGTGAAGCCAGTGTCTGCATAAAAATGCTTATTAAAAAAGCAAAGATTTTTAATATAGTAAAAAACAGATATAATAAATCTATATAACAATATATAAAAAGCACAAAGACATGAATTCAAATCCATTATAGTTTAATGTAGGACTCATAGGTTCAGTATGCACAAATGGCTCTTGCATTACTAACTTAATAACTGACATATAAACATGGATGTCGCACCCCTCCCTAAACTAAATCTCTCTAAAACCAAGCTGATATTTTTTTCCCCCCACGTGTGCCCCCCTCCACGAGTTTTAGATAAAAATCAATATTGCAACCATCAATCAATCCCTCCCCTCATGCGAGGGTACTAGGTGTAATCCTAGACTCTGACCTGTCCTTTCAGCCCCAAATCCAATCGTTGTCAAAATCTTGTAGACTTCACCTCCTTAACATCTCTAAAATGCGCCCCTTTTTATCTAATGAAACCACCAAGCTACTTATTCCCTCCCTTTTTATCTCTTACCTTGACTATTGCAACTCCCTTCTGTTAGGCCCACCTATCCATAGGCTATCCCTTCTTTAGTCAATCCTGAATGCTGCTGCCAGACTCATCTACCTTACCAACCGCTCCGTGTTTGCCACCCCTCTCCGCCAATCCCTACACTGGCTCCTGACTGCCAAACAAATTAAATTAGAAATACTAACGACAACATACAAAGCCATTCACAACTCTGCCGCGAGCTACATCACCAATCTTGTCTCCAAATATCAAGCAAACCGTCCTCTCCGCTCCTCTCAAGACCTCCTGCTCTCAAGCTCCCTTGTCTGCCATGTCCTCCCATGGTCATCTCCAGGATTTCTCCAGAGCCTCGCCCATCCTCTGGAACTCTCTACCTCAATCTGTCTGGCTAACTCCTACTCTAGCTGCCTTCAGGCAATCCCTGAAAACTCATCTCTTCAGGGAAGCCTATCATGGCTCCAACTAATCTTTTACCACTTCCATCAGCTCATTCCCCACTGTTACAAACTTTTGTATCACCTGCCCCACCCAATTATATTGTAAGCTCTTCTGAGCAGGGCTCGCTTATCCCTCTTGTATTTTATTGTATTGTAACTGTATTGTCTCCCTTTTATTTTGTAAAGTGCTGTGTAAACTGTTGGCGCTATATAAATCCTGTATAATAATAATAATAATAATAATGGCACCACATAAGCAATAGATTTTAATCACCTTAGGTGCTTCCTGCTATCAGCCACATACTGCACATATTGATACCCCTGTCCTCTATAGTTATCAACTATATTTTAGCAACCTGTTATGGTCACCTGAAACCAACACGCTAGATGCACTCAGCAAGGCAGGTACATAAGTTAACCCTTGTGGATACAGATCAGTTATATTCCTTGAGCAAAGACAATGGGTATCCATCTGCCTGTATAAATGGATGCAATATGCAGACACCTGATCTGCTATGAATTGGACAGATCAGGAATACAAGTTGAGAGATTCCTGGTCCTGCTAACTTTCTGTGGATTGTTTAACTGGGTCTGTGCATTCATGTGCATAATTGGATGCTGATTCTATGATCTGCTGGAAAACTGATGTACAAAGAAGTAGCTTCCCCTTATAGGACAAAGTGACATTGTTGGTTTTCTCTAGATTCATAGGTTGCACTTCCAAAATGGTTGACAGTCAAACTTAAAGGGTTTTTCTAGGACAAGGGAAAATTAGGTATGTTCAAGAATTGTTAATAATAGAAACCCTGAGATTGTTTTTGTCTTAATATATGTACGTGAAATCAAAAAGGTATATAGCCTAAGTCCCATTTGTGCATGTTTTGGTTTATTGTAATATGAGAAAATTACACTGACCCCCTGTAAAGGTATTACATTCATCCCACCTACAGTCTACATGGAAAATGCTATGAATTGCACAGATAAGAACTTCAAGGTGAGAGATTACTCATCCCTAAAATTCCTCGTCCCTAGAAATACGAAGGGACAAATCTGACAGTATATTATTTATAGCAAACTTAGAAGTCCCCAAAAAAATATATTATGATAATAATTTTCCCCATGTGATGGAAGTTAACCTCTTACCTCACTGTTGCTGTAGCGGGCCAGCTCGGAGATGAAGCGGATGTGGTCATCACGGATCTGTACCATCTGCTCACAAATATTGTACTGCGGGCTGATACTGCTCTGTGTGCAGGTCCACCTGGGCAGGAAACAGCTGCTTAAGCCTGTGGATGGGCCTCAAAGAGGCATGTGGAAAGAGTCTAGGAGGGCTTGTTAGGAATAACTACACTACAGCATATCATCCAACAATAACCACATCATGTACTATAGAAGAGGTGACAAAGGGTCTGATTGTTAATGATTCAAAAAATTATCTTTAAAATGAACCTGCAAATATGAACCAATGAAGGGGCATTTATCGTATAACACAAAAGCAATTTTAACATATCAATATGCCCATGGATATACAGTATATAATATGATAAACTGTTTTATGCGTGTCCAGTTCTACCATCTTGTAAAGCCTTTCATGATTTAATCTAGCTGTAGTAGTGTACTGTACCAAGTTAGCCATTGATTAATGCGGAAGGTTTGTAGTTTAAGTGATAACTTAAAGAGATTGTAAAGGCAGAAGGTTTTTTCTTAACCTAATGCATTAGGATACAAAAAAAACTTTTGTGTGCAGCACCCCCCCCCCCCCCCAGCCCCCTTAATACTTACCTAAGCCCAGCTTTATTCAGCGATGTTGCAGAAGTTTCTCAGCTGCCCAGGACTTCCCTCCTAATTGGCTGAGACAGCAACACGGCGCAACTGGCTCCCGCTGCTGTCAATTAAAGTCAGTCAGCCAATCAGTAGTAAGAGGGGACGGGGCCCTGTCGCGGCTCCATGTCTGAATGGACACAGGGAGCTGTGACTCGGCTGGGGTGCCCCCACTGCAAGCTGCTTGCAGTGGGGGCACTCAACAGGAGGGAGGGGCCAGGAGCACAGAAGCGGGACCTGAGAAAAGGAGGATCCGGGCCACTCTGTGCAAAGCCAACTGCACAGAGCAGGTAAGTATAACATGTTTGTTATTTTTAAAAAAACTAGACTTTACAATCACTTTAAGCTAGCCAATAAAAGGTATTAAAATTGCAAGCTTTCAGGATTCCTTAGATCCCTTCATCAGCCTCTGTACAAGTCAATTGTATAAATAATGGCAAAGGCATCCCAAAAGCTTACATATTTATTAACTTAAAGAGGAGTTCCAGCCTGGGGAAAAAAATACTGTAGCTGCTGACTTTTAATATAAGGACACTTAACTGTCCAGGGAGACCGCGATGTCGATCTGTCCATCAACTCTAGGTGCAGGCGCAGGCATCTTCACAGCCTGTTTCCTACTGCACATGCGTGAGCCGCGCTGCGCTTTCTAAATGGTCCCGCTGTCTTCTGTCACAACGATCTTACCCAGAAGTGGGTATCTGGTTTTAACAGGTATCCACTCCCCCCCCCCCCCCCCCCACTGAAAGGTGCCAAATGTGGAAGTGGAGGGGAGAAGGAAGCAAACAATCGGAGCTTCCCCTTTTGGGTGGAATTCCACTTTAAGTTAGCCAATAAAGCCTATCACTTAAACTCCACAATTTTTACATGATATAATTTAGTGAGCTTCTATAGAAAATGAAGGGGTTGATCCTGACTAATGCAGTTGGTATTATGTCAGCCATACACATAGCAATTTACAGAGAATTTCAACAAATTTCCATCAGCTTTCAATTGCAGAAATGACCAATTACACTGACCAGCGTTGAGTTGGCCCAATACTTTGCAATCTCTGTATAATCTCCTTTAGATCTACCAAAACTATGTAATGTGTAGAACCTCTCTAAAGTGGGGTACACACTAGTAGAGAATCTGCCGAAAATTCCCGTCCGAGGTAAAATCGTACGATTTTCGGCCTGTGTGTACACAACTTTCAGCAGCCTATGCCGACATTTTCAACGAAAAAAAAACGGAGGGACAAACACCAAAATTTTTATCATCCGTCCCTAGCACGACCAATTTTCGTTTTAATGTGTATGCAATATGTCCGCGAAAAATCAGATACGAAAGACCACGCATGTTCTGAAGTTGCTGACAACCCGGAAATCTAGGAACAAAGATCCCAAAAAAACGGACGAAAAATTTCGTGAACATTTATGCACTGTCAACTCAAAACAGTTATGACCGCTGAGCATGAGAGAGAAAAATCGGAGGATTTTTCGTACGATTTTCGTCAAGTGTGTACGAGCCTTAAGGCAGCCCATACATTAGACAATTTTTTTTTTGTTCAACCAGTGGGTTGCACTGATCGATCAAGAAAAATCTGACAGGCTATACTGATCGACTTCTGTACAACCAGTCTGCCCATACACGGATCGAAATTCGGCTAGCCCCTGCTGAACTGGTTGAATTTCGATCAGTGTACAGCTGGATTAAAGGATCCATTTAACTTGTATTCAAACAGGCAGACCCTCACGCTAACAAAAATGTTGGTAGTGCTAAAAAAGATTATATAATCAGACTGCTATGTGTATTGTCAGCTTAATGATGCAGTTGTAGGAACACGTAATGGATCTCAGGCAAAGGCTGACGTGTGTGCTTTAGGATACTGACGTTTACTTATGCCATAAATTATAGTACAGGGCCTTTAGGGAAGGATTGTCTACAATTGGAACATGTCTTGTCAGTGTCTGCTGCTTCCTAGCCTCATTTCTGGGCTCCAGGGGTCAGATGGGTTTTAGAGAAGTGCTAATTTTCATTAAAATTTACAGAAAGGAACACAGTGTATTGCAGCCTTGTGTATGTAAGCGTATGATCAAATAGCTGTCTGTAATTGGGTAAAGCGCAAAATATACAGCATAATGATCAATGCCAACCAAACCCTTAATTATCATTCATTTTTTAACTTGCTCTAAACTGATGGAAAGGTGGTCTGACTGGTTACTGTTGCCAATTGTACAGTAAAAGCTGTAATAAATTAAAGTGTCAGCAGTAAGAATTGAAGATCTTTCCTCACATACACCAATTAAATTAAAACTTGACCTAAAAGTTTGAATCTGATTGGCTTTCGGAAAATAGTTCCATGTCTTAGTGCTGACTATGTGATATATCAAGTTTTACGTGACCTGTTCAAGAAAATTGTCCCTGTAACAAAAAAGTCAAACACAATGTTAACATAACAGTTTGAGAAGCCTTACATGGAAGCTTCCATTCTCTGACCTGCAGTGAAGCTGAACAAGTTCAGCTTTACTGCCCTGAAACTATAAAACAGTCCAGGTGGGGCCAAAGAACAGCAGTTTCCATTGCATGGCCACTAATGAGAAACCTTTACTGAAAAAAATATACATCCTTCTATTGCTGACCTTCTTCTGAAAATGATAATTGTTTGACTGCCTTACACATCCAGCGGCTTCAGTAATTTCCTAGTTACTGACCTGGAACAAACATGCAGATCAGAAAAGCCACAGAAAAAAGTCAGAACCCCTGCATGCTTTTTTCAGTGACTAAAAAAGTACTGGACCCATTGGATCAGAACGACTGCCAGGCAACTAACATGCTCAGAAAGAGAGGGCATCAGTGGCAGCCTCCATATTTCTTTAGGACAGGTATGATTTACAGTATCAGTGAGTAAAGGCTCCAGTTATCCTCGCTCCAATTTTGAAAGGGTCAGTCCACCCAAAAGTGATATTTTTAATGTTTGGTAAATGCTGAAGGGTTAAGCCACTTAACAATGTTTTATATCTCTATGGGGCTCTGTTGGTGAGATCTATGTGCTGTGGCCATTAGGAGGGGTCTCCATTCCTTGTTTTTTCTTGTGTTTTATAATGTAAAAGAAACGGGGATGAAAGCACAAAGGAGTGGCCATCAAAGGGGCTCCAAAAAGGAACAAACTGCGGTATCTCTTAGAAAAAAATCAAGAAAAACTGTTAATCTCAAAATATAAAAAATTGTATAATGTAGACTTAAAAAAAAAAACACGCTGGAACACACAAAGGTGGGCAGGAATTTCCCAAAACTATCAGATAGTCAAGAACAGAGTTTAGAATAACATCATCGACTTTTCACTGTTGGGGTATCCAAAAAATACAAGAAGCTACAAACTGACTCAACTAGCCAAGCAACACCTAAAACTAAAATATCACTTTTGGGTGGCGTCGCCCTTTCATAATCAGCTCTACTGTCTGCAGCACTAAGCAGCTTGTGGCAGCAAAGCCCAAATCATAATAAAAGCATTTTACAACCACAAGCTGCTTATTGCTGTGTATATTGGTTTCCTCGCCAGTTACCGTAAAGTATGACTCATCAAGTTCCACTGTGACCACCCCTCATCTTATCACTCCACTACTGCCAAGAGACATTACGGCATGCACTCACTTTGACTTGTTCTCCTCATAGTGAGCACTGGTCTTAATGTATCTGGCCAGCTCTATTTGCATGTCTCCAAAGAGAGGTACCACCTGCAGCTGCTGTAAAAGAGAAAACAGACGGACTGCACATTTAGACACACAGAAACACTGCACAGGGATTTCTGTCCATGAACACACCATCATAAAACACGCAGGCCTTCACGTACAAGAATATCAAGTCTTGCCATCCAGAACTCTAGTAGAGAGCATTCCATGATTACTACACAACACTTTTTTCTTTTAATTTTCCTGGCACTCGCGGGTGCAGCCACCTAGACGGTTACACCATCAGGCTGTACTGTTGACTCCTGGGATATAGGGGTCATCTATCCTACGTGTCTTTAAGTAGCCAATGCGTCTAATTTTGTGGTATTTCCAGACTGGAAATTATGCGATTGAGAGGTGCATGCTAGGTAGTCAGCTGCACTAAATCCCAGAACTCACTGCTGCGGGCTTTAGACGCCCACAGCTAAAATAGCCGCCATCAAAATTTCTGTAGGGGCCAATAAACAGGACTTTTGGCAAAAAGGGAATAAAATTACATTATTGACATAATCTAAAGTAAATCCAGCGATTTTTAAAGGATCACGGGAAGGTGTTCATTACATTTTTAAATGGAGACTGTAGCTCCCCTTTAAAGAGGAGGTTTCACCAAACAACTATTAAGTTCCTCCTGTCCCCTGGGGATAAAGCGCATTCTGCATTTTGTTCCATTTTGATAGGTGTAGTGGATGCAAAGCTAACACGGTCAACAGCGTGCCACCCCTCCCTATACAGATGTTCGTCCATAATGTTCAGTAGGAGACAAATGGTTACCTCGTTTTGATTAGTAACACTTGTCTCCAGCACCAAGGGCTTGCCCAAGACAAGAGCCCATCATCACTCATGCAGGGAGAGGGGGTGTGTCAGTGAGAGTTTCCTGTTACCTGTGGACAACAAATACAGCCCTGACCGCAGAACACCTGGGCTTAGCGTTTCTGCAAACGTGCATAAAACATGCTAAAACGCGCAACGTGTTTTGGTGCCATTATTCCTTTATAGCACCCCAAACGCAGGTAGCAGTCTCGCATTTTGCCACTTGTTTTCCGCGTAACAAAACACGCAAAACATGAGACACAAATCATGCTTGGCTTATGTCCAACATTTGGTACATGAGCTTCTTTAGTGTGTTTTTGGAGTGGAGGGAGGCCCATTTAAATGAATGGTGCTGCTCCAAAGATTAGCTAAAAAAGCTCTACAGTAACATTGCTCAACTTGTGAATGGCTAGTGTAGGACCTGTATAAAACTGGCAATAAGTATATAAATATTTGTTAGTTCTATGTATAAATATGTGTGCTGTGGTTGGCTTATGGGAATCGTTTGCCCCACTGAAAAGAGTAAATCAACATGTGCGCTCACACAGCAGGGGGAGACATCAACTGAGCTCTGTCTGAGCTCCACAATGGGAACAACCACAAATTGGGTTTCTGTCTAGGGAGCAGCTGATGACAGTAATGGAGTAATGGCAGAGATAAAGAAATGATTCAATGCACAATCATCTGGCATTTCTTTTGACAAGAAGAGGTACGTACATAATCAAATAGACCAGCAGTTATGTTTTAGGTTGCTTGTGAGACTTCTTCAATTCATGTTGGTGGCTTTAACTAGTGCTCTAAAGCAGCTAAAGACTTTGAGCCAAAATTAATTACCTAATACATCTATTTACACACTCAAAGTCAACTATACAGCCCGCAGTTCTCCCATGTGTTTTTCACAGTGGCGTGTTCTTCTCCACCTATCACAAATCATCAAAAAGCAGGTAGAACTTCCAGGAAAGGCACTAGACTTCAGGACTGTACAGTACTGTAGCATTTTACAAAAGCATGTGAATGAAGTATTGCGCACTGATAACCACAGAATTGGAGTTGCACTGTGGGTGAAATTCTAGACGCAAGACTCGGAATTTTAATACACGAGGGCCATTGTGTTTTATCTTCCAAAACTACTATTATTCCTTTCTTAACCAAGAAAATTACCAATTTGACCTATACTTTACTTTTTTTTAACATTTGAAATAAGAGGGCAGGCAGATATCTTAGAAATTATGGAAATAAATGCCTATGTTGTCCATTGTATCCAGCTGTCTTGTTTTGTCTACTTAACTAGATGTTAGAAAGCTGGCTTGTGACTGACTGCTACAGGCAGTAGGGCTCTTTAATTTCTTACATTTTTGAAAAAATAGGTTTCCTCCAAACAGAAACTATCAAGTATGGATTTCTGATTTAATGATATCCATAACGTTTTGTAACCAGCATTAAATAATTAGAATTACAATTTTATTGGCTGACATGGTTCATACCTCCAAAGCTTAAATGAACTAGCCCCAGTAAATTGGCATGGGTGAGAAACATCCAATCAGCAGAGATGTAAAACAACTGGGGGTTTGGAATCTGTGAATGTGAGCTGCACTTCACAAATATGAACCACAATTCCCATCATTTTTCCAGATTCACAAGACTAAATAAAATGTAGCCAGCACATTTGTTAGCATAGGATGGTCTTTCTAAAATGCAGCTTGAGATACATATCTACAACGTTGTACTGCTTCTGAAACAGATTGCTGGTGAGTAACATAAATCTGTAAAAAAATAGGGAAACTCAAACTTAGACTAAGATAAATACATAAGCAGACGTTACCTTTAATATAATTCATATGGCAGAATGATTACTAGATCTAGAACTTTAGGCAGCAGAAGCTTTACACCTTTTTATTGTAAAAATTAAGGTGGGCCCCAACCCTCCACCTCTTGTGCCCCCTCATTGGTCACTGAGGAAACCCCTTTTTATGGTGTCCATTGGGAGGATTGGGAAGCATAATGGGCTGTGCCATTCTCAACTTTACAGTAAAGTCAATATTTGCATATACATTTAGCCACCTGTACCTCTGGATCTACTCACCATTCTGACATGCATTTTTTCAATAGGTAACCACTGTAGTTTTTTTTAAAAGTATGCGGAATTGGGCAGATATGTGATGGGATTATTTTAAGATTGAATTCAATTGTATCAGATGAAATAATCACAAACTGAAATGGCATGCAGTTACAAAGAAAATCGCTAACAAAACTTTAGTGATTCGTAGACATCACCTTAAAGAATTTGTCGATTTTACTTAGGTTTATCCGTTTTTTAGCATCAAGTTTGTAAATATTGCTGACATTTCCATCCATCAGATACAACCCGAAGCCCATCACCTGCAAATGAGAAACAGAAGTGTTTTGTGCTCAATGCATGTTTGCATGAACCTTTTCCATGTAAAGTGTAGCTGCAAAGTGTCCTGTTACTTACACACATACCGTATAGATCTATTTAAAATTCTGCATAAGTGTAGCATAAAAAAAGGAAAATCAGCACCAGGAACATAACTTAGTCAGTGGAATGGGTCCTTTGTGCTGATCTCCTCCTCCGTTTATGCCCAACTCTCCACCTTTGCAATCTTCCGTGTGAGGGGGGGGGGTTAATACAACTAAGGGGCTGTCACATGCTCTCGTCAACAGAGCCTGACTATGCCTGCCCTTTTTGCCCAGCACAAGGGACAGTACTTACAATCAACAATACGTGTCCCATGTGCTGGTGGCTGCTGTCTTCTCTGAAATCTTCCATCCTCTGCCCCCCATACCCCCACAGCAGTAATCTTCTTGTGCTGCATGGGTTAATACAGCTGCTAGACCTGAAAAAGTCAAGAGTGCCAACTATGTCCACCCTGTCCGCCCTTTCCGCCCCTTCTCTATTCATAGAAGCTGTACTTTAGTTTTCAGTAATGAAAAGCACTCTATGAGTTGAGGACAGACAGGTGAATGAAAAGCCTCCCTCTTCCATTCATAGATTGCTTTTCATTGATGGCATTATATTATTATTATTAATATTGTTATTATTATTAATATTATTATTATAATATCTTCTGCCAATTTACAGGAGATGTGAGTCTATAAACATCCTAGCAAATTACACAGTGTAACTGAAAAAAGAGGGTTGTTTTTAATTTTACAAAAGATGAGTTACCCTTTAAATGAAACCTGTATTTTTACCCATTCAGGGGAAGGACGCCCCTTCAGCAGCATACAGCATACATACCATTCCTTTGCTCTCCTGCTTCTCCATCCAGAGCCAAAAGTTGAAGAAAATTATCTGGACTTCTGGGTAAAGAGAAGCATGTGACTCACTCCATGTGACAGCAATAGGACAATTAGCACTGTCACGTGAGTAGTTCATGGCCCTGTGTAAGCTTCAACTCCAGCAACTTCTAGTTTACACATGGTTGTTCTTTTATTCCAGCAGCTGAAGAGAACAGCAGTGAAGCAAAAGGAAGGCCAGTGTGTGCATCCATAGAGGCCTGCCTTAAAGTATACCTGTTGTGGTGCTCTGCATTGGAAAAGCAGATTCACATTGAGCTGACCAGCTTTATCTCCTGTGGCAGTGCTATGCCCTGTCACAGTGTAATCCAGAATGATCCAGGATTCTCATCCAGGTATTTAAGGGGCTCCAGGGGGCTTGTGTCATTCAGAGGAAACTGGCTTTTCAGTTTCCTCATCGTTATGGTAAAACACAGAGCCTAGAGATTTCATAGAGATCTTGGAGGGATGAAACCTCCAATCCTGGGTCCTGGTTTTCAGGACCACCAGCACACTAATTGAGCAGTTGTGTGCTGGGCTTTTAGGAGAGACCTAACTATGGTACTGGGCTCCAACCCAGCAGACAGAGGTCTCTGCCAGGAGTCAGAAGGGCTCCACCTAGGGGAGAGGTGGGAGCCAGAGCAGCAAGGTTCTGCCAGGTGTATGAACCAAACTTGTGTATGAAGACTGTCTGTAGGGTAAGGCTAAGGCAGCAGTGTTGGGAGGCTGAATGCCTATTTCTTTGTGAGAGAAAATGGCTAAAAACCCCTGCAAGGGAAAACCTTTTGATTTTGATTTCTGTAACTTAATTTTAGTAAAATTGGGCAAGAAAAGCCCTTAAGAAAAGAAGAAAAGCAAGTGGCTATGTCCCTAAAGCTCTACTGTTTGAAGCGAGTTCTGTAGAAGAAATATTTTCACTGTTGGGGTTACCTTTAACAGCATGTGCTTTTCACTTGGTGTCAAATACATTTTATTCTCATAGTAATCCACACAGATGTTGACAATGTCAGCTAGCAGCTCCTCGTAGCCGGGAATCACCTCCAGCTGCTGGTGCAGGCACTACAAAGACAAGAGCAAACCATGAAACAAATGAGTGCAATGTTTTACTAGCTGCTTCTCTTCTTATCAAGACACGTAGCTATGTATTCTGAATACAGAAGTTCAAACCAATCTGGTTGCCTGAAACAAGAACTGTCTAATCTGCTTTTAAGAAAAAATTGCCCTCCAAAACTGTATGGGACAATATTTGTAGAAAAAATGTCTGAATTAGACATGTTATTACAGAGCGATACAGACAGTTCATAGATACTATGATAAAATAAGACTTTTTTTTTTAAATTATTGTTGTGATTAAAGATGATCAACTTTGCAATGCAGTTAGATTTTCATTTAGGGTGTATGTAGACAGACAAACATAGTCTGCTTTCACTTGCATTATCTATAGGCAAATGTGTTCTTTATAATTTTTCAAGTATGAAAAGGTTTTTACGTCTGCATCCAATTGGGGAGATTTACTCTCACATCCTGAAGACACAAAAGGACATTAATAGGGAGGAAGGAAGGAAGGACATCTCTTTAAAAAGATTGGAATGTCTCTGTTAGACTGCTGTCACCAGAACAGGTTTCCCCACTGGAAGATTTCCCCCCACCCCCTCTACAGTAAAATTTTGGATTTCTCAAGCTTAGGATAGTTATACATGTTAGGCCCAAGATACTTCAAAATTGCATTTGAGAGTTGCATTCAAATTCCCATTTACTTTAATGGGAAGTAAGGAAATTCAAAGAAATGCCTGTACACGTAAATGCTAAAAAAAACGAAGTAAAAAAAAAAATCATATTTATTTTTTCCCGATAGTAATATAGGTATTTGTCTCTTTATATCAGCCTCCAAGTATTCCCCAGCACAGCACCAGATTGTGTGGGGGAAGGAGGGATGAAGAGGGGGTGGCAGTATGCTCAGCCAATCATGAGATCCCGCCAATAACCTCATCAATGTGCTGCTGCTACTTTTCTGTCCAATCACAGACTGGGGTAGATACTGGACTAGGCTGTGTTGCTTAACTTCTTAAGTCTGCAGAAAGATCTGGAACATGACTATGCTCACGGGTAGGGGTGAATGTATCATATGACTGGATGAACAGAATTGCAAATCCTTGGCAAGTAGGCTAATTCACACACAACTGTATACTTAGCTGTTTGCTTGGCATTCATATTTATTTAGTATAAATGGGTACAATGTTTTAGGTTGCAGAAAATGATTTCTAGTAAATTTTACAATAAAAGACTTCAAATACTTCAGGACCTCCAGAACTTTGGGGAACTATCCTGCTTTCAGCATACCATAATTTATAAATGTCCCCATGCATATTTTCTAGTCTTCCAGTCCCAAGCACAGTTGCACTGCTCAGTACCACTAGCTCTGGTTCACACCGTGCAGCTTTGAAATCGTGCTACTTCACTGCGATTTTTTAAAGCCACACATTAGTGCGATTAGCACTCCTGATTTCATTGTGGCTTGCGACTTTATTTAACAGAAGTCTATGCAAGTCACAATGAAGTCATTAAAAATAAGTGCAGGAATCTTTTTCATAATAGCTGCAACATGAGTCACAGCGATATGATTGGTTACATTGCTGGCAATGGGGTGCAACTTGTCATGCGATTTGGAACTGTCAAACCGCAAGACAAAATGCATTGGTGTGAACGGGGGCTAAAAGATGTATTGGGTTCAACTCTGAAGAGGGTTGCAAAAAAAGTGTTCTTACCTGAGTGATCCTGTTGTGATTGGCCAGAAACATAGAGAGATTCTGTGATTCTTGTATAGACTGTGGGTCTGCCATCTTCCGCAAAAACTGGGCAGCACTGCAAGAAAATATACACAGACAATGCATAACTAAGGCCTATCGACACTGTCTGCATTTATTTACATCAAAAGTCCTAAAATGCATTAATGTTTTATTCATTTTGGATAGAGTGTTGAAGGGTTAGAAAGTCTGTCAGGTGCCACATGGACAAGAAGTGAGGAGAAATGTAGCAAAAAAAAAAAGCACAGACATCGGCCAGGGATAAAAACAAAAAAAAAATAAAAATTATATATACTTTTTTTTTTTTGAGTAGAGTGGTGAAGATTCATAAGACTTCACTTCCTGGTAAATAGTCCCGACAAGGACATGATCAAAGGAAAAAAAAGTGATTATTTGATTATAGGTTTATTGCTGCCTGGGTTTTCATGTAGCGATTTCACTTCTTTTCCTGTTCCAATGTCTGCTGCCACCTTGGACAGGACATTTTTCATAATTGGCCAATGACAACAATATAAACCTGACAGATATTTTAACCTTTGTCCCTGTTATCCAAAACAAAAGTCTTGGGTAGATATTTAACCTCCCTGGCGGTATGATTCTGTCAGGAATTCTGTTCCAAAAGCGGTACAATTCTTTTCATGGAAATTTGGCGTTATGTATTATAGGCCTACAATTCTTAGTAATTACTGACTTAAACCTGACCAAAACAAGTCTCTAGTAGACATCCCAGATGTGATAAATTTGAAACACAAACAAGTGAATTATAATCGAATCAATAATATTATTTTATTATTTAATATATAATATATATAATAAAATTATATTATTGATTAGATTATAATTCATGCGTTATATATTATATATATATATGTGTGTATATAGATATATATATGTGTGTGTGTGTATATATATATATATATAACGCATGAATTATAATCAAATCAATAATATAATTTTATATATATATATATATATATATATATATATATATATATATATATGTGTGTGTGTATATAGGTATATATATATATATATATATATATATATATATATATATATATATACACATATATACATATATATATATATTTGCATATATATATATATATATATATATATATATATGCATATATATAATATAAAATGTGTTATGTGTTTTGTGCAACGTTTTTTTTTTGAATTTCCCTCCCTAGTTCCGCTCCCATGCAGCATTGCTGCTGCAGGGAGCGGAACTAGGAAGTCCTCCTACCGACAGACGAGCGGCGGAGATCTCACTGGCGGTCACAGCAATGAGAGCTCATCGCTGGATCGCCAGGATAAGGTAAGAAAAGCTCCGCTGCGCTGTCTGCACGCTCTGCCCATTGACCCCGAGCGTGACTCGGGGATACCGCTAATAGCAGAAAATTCCTACCCCGAGTCACGCTCGGGGATACCGCTAAGGCGGTTAAAGAAACCCAATCAGGTACGACAACCAGTAAAAAGTTAACTGTGTATATGAAAGGCAACAGGGGATATCTGCATGTACAGTGCCTTGGGAAAGTATTCAACCCCCTTGAACTTTTCGACCTTTTGCCACATTTTAGGCTTCAAACATAAACATATAAAACTGTAATTTTTTATGAACAATCAACAAGTGGGACACAGTCATGAAGTGGAACAAAATTTATTGGATATTTCAAACTTTGTTAACAAATAAAAAAATGAAAAATTGGGCGTACAAAATTATTCAGCCCCTTTACTTTCAGTGCAGCAAACTCTCTCCAGAAGTTCAGTGAGGATCTCTGAATGATTCAATGTTGACCTAAATGACTAATGATGATAAATAGAATCCACCTGTGTGTAATCAAGTCTCCTTATAAATGCACCTGCACTGTGATAGTCTCAGAGGTCCGTTTAAAGAGCAGAGAGCATCACGAAGAACAAGGAACACACCAGGCAGGTCCGAGATACTGTTGTGGAGAAGTTTAAAGCTGGATTTGGATTCAAAAAGATTTCCCAAGCTTTAAACATCCCAAGGAGCACTGTGCAAGCGATAATATTGAAATGGAAGGAGTATCAGACCACTGCAAATCTACGAAGACCTGGCCGTCCCTCTAAACTTTCAGCTCATACAAGGAGAAGACTGATCAGAGATGCAGCCAAGAGGCCCATGATCACTCTGGATGAACTGCAGAGATCTACAGCTGAGGTGGGAGACTCTGTCCATAGGACAACAATCAGTCATATACTGCACAAATCTGGCCTTTATGGAAGAGTGGCAAGAAGAAAGACATTTCTTAAAGATATCCATAAAAAGTGTCGTTTAAAGTTTGCCACAAGCCACCTGGGAGACACACCAAGCATGTGGAAGAAGGTGCTCTGGTCAGATGAAACCAAAATCGAACTTTTTGGCAACAATGCAAAACATTATGTTTGGTGTAAAAGCAACACAGCTCATCACCCTGAACACACCATCCCCACTGTCAAACATGGTGGTGGCAGCATCATGGTTTGGGCCTGCTTTTCTTCAGCAGGGACAGGGAAGATGGTTAAAATTGATGGGAAGATGGATGGAGCCAAATACAGGACCATTCTGTAAGAAAACCTGATGGAGTCTGCAAAAGACCTGAGACTGGGACGAAGATTTGTCTTCCAACAAGACAATGATCCAAAACATAAAGCAAAATCTACAATGGAATGGTTCACAAATAAACATATCCAGGTGTTAGAATGGCCAAGTCAAAGTCCAGACCTGAATCCAATCGATGATCTGTGGAAAGAACTGAAAACTGCTGTTCACAAACTCTCTCCATCCAACCTCACTGAGCTCGAGCTGTTTTGCAAGGAGGAATGGGCAAAAATTTCAGTCTCTCGATGTGCAAAACTGATAGAGACATACCCCAAGCGACTTACAGCTGTAATCGCAGCAAAAGGTGGCGCTACAAAGTATTAACTTAAGGGGGCTGAATAATTTTGCACGCCCAATTTTTCAGTTTTTTATTTGTTAAAAAAGTTTGAAATATCCAATAAATTTCGTTCCACTCCATGATTGTGTCCCACTTGTTGTTGATTCTTCACAAAAAATTACAGTTTTATATCTTTATGTTTGAAGCCTGAAATGTGGCAAAAGGTCGAAAAGTTCAAGGGGGCCAAATACTTTCGCAAGGCACTGTACTTCTTGTATCTTCCAGTGCACATATAGTTTAATATCTTTCTGCACATATAGCACCCACTTTGCATTGCCCAAACAGCAACTGTACAAGGCAGTAACTCTTCCCTTGCCAGGTTGTACTGCTGTACATAAACATGTCCATGACAAGGAGACTTCACCAGATAATGTTTTTTTTTTTCCATTTTGGATAGAGTAAGGGAGAGTTATAACCCCTGTCATTTTTTTTCCCTCTATGTCCAATTGGGGAGATTTCCCTTTCTATCCCATAGCCAAAAAAGGAAGTGAGAGGAAATCCCTCTAAAGTGAGGGAATCCTGGTTGTTACCAGGATCACTAGATTTAATGTCCCAAGTGGAATCTTCCCCCTCTATTACTGTTATTGGGACAACCCAACATTTGGGATTTTTCACTTTCTGTGATAACGGTAAACATGACAAATAGAGAGGGTAAATCTTCCTAATGGGGACACAGACAGCAATAAAACCCTCTCCACTCTATCCAAAACGTAGTTATACTCTAACAGTGTTGAGTTTGTGACCAGCATTACAGAAACACCTAAGGTAAGGAATTTCCCTTGTGTTAAAGAAATTATGAATGTTTCATAATTATTTATATGTTTTATAATCATTTATGCCTATAACAATATATACATATACTTACATAAGTAGTCACATGAGTTTCCACCATATTTTGCTAACAATGGCTTACTATACTCCATGACGTCGCTATATCCTGTCCATATGTCTTGTAGCCCAGGAAATGGCTCATGTGTCTAATGAATAAGTATATATATATATATATATATATATATATATATATATATATATATACACAATAAGCTAACTGTTCGCATTAAGTATGTGAGTTATTAGCTAACCCCCCCCTTCAGGATACAATAAAGCCTGTATTTAGGCCTACCAATCATTGTCCGAAGGGGAGGGTTTTTTTTTTGGACAGGATGTTCCAAATGTATATAAGATAAGATACATCATATGCAAGCCAGACAGGTTGGCTGCATGTGTAAGCAGCCCTATTCCACGGGTCACTGTAGCTAATAGGCCTATGCCCATGTAACCTGTCTCCTCGTATACGAGAATAAATGTTTTTTTCCTTGTATCAGCTTGTGGTCTAAGGTGATTTCCCTCACACCTTGTTATATTTATTATGAAGCCAATCCAAATTACTTCTTCAACTTCAACTTATCCATTTTAAGGTTGGGACAGAGGACCAAAGCAATTGACAAAAACACACATGACAAACTGGTATTATCAGGGTTCCTTACCGTTTATAAGCAGAGTGGTCGTTCTTCACACTGCACTTCATGTTTTTGAGTTCATCCAGTACAGCGAACATGTTAATGAACTTCCCCAGGGTGAGCAAGTAGGCTTCCGACACGAAATCCTTCCTGCGCTCAGCATGACAGAGGCGCTTCACTTCATTGCAGAACCTCTCTATGGCTTTACGCTGAAAGTGATTATGGTTGACAGCTAGTACATTGTGCTCAGAAGCAGAGGTGGTTTATAAAGTATACTTAGATCCAGAATGGATTGTCCTGTTCTCCTACATGCTATGACTGTTGACTGATTTTGATTTTTCTCCCAATACCTTTCTCTCTTAGTAGAAATGCTGTGTCCTGCCTTCGCTCCTCCAGTGCTCTGTGCTGCCAGAGCTGAGTAATTGCCACACCCCTCAGCATAAGCATCCCCAAGACTTGTTTTGCAGAGAAAAGAGAAGTATCTGACCAGGACTGATACATTAATGAGTCTGCTGCCAATTGACCTACAAAGTCATATACAGACACCCAGGACAACTGCTGTAACAGGAAAGAGGAGCTAAGAAGACTATGAAAATGGAAGTTGTTAGTACAATGTTTGACTGCATATCTATTTCACTACTTCAGTTGGGCTTTAAAGCAAAAGAAAGTGTAATGATTATACAAAAAGAATATAAACAGAATTACATTTTATAAATGTATAACTTTATCGGTCAACTATTTAGGAGCACCCCATTTAGCTATAGTTTTTTCCTGACTTAGCTGACCAAACATGGGCTCTCTGTGACATATGCCATGAACTGCGAAAGAGATACGGTATATTGCAGTGCTATCTCACATCTTGGGCTCCTACAGGGTACAGGTCCTGCCTGCTTCCCGGCTGTTGGGAGTTTTCTTTGGTTTCATACTAGGACAGACTCAGGAAGATAAAGGTCTAGCAAACCCTGTGAAGCTAAGGACCTGGACATGCTTATGGTACTTTAAAATGTCAGCCTAGGAAACAGGCTAAATCATTTGGTGAACCACTAATGTTTTCCTGAAAACATTGCTACAATACTAATTCTATAAATTTACCAATTTAAGTTTCAAAAATGTTGCTTTCTCAAGGAGCCAGACTAAGCAGAGCTTTGAGAGTGCTTCACAGAAGACCTACAGCCCCTTGACAGCCATTATGTGCAATATAACCATTTCATATCTCAAAGCCTTTGCCCCAGAGCTTCCAGGAGACTATAGCGGAGGTGGATCAGGGAACAAAATGTATTTTTGAACTGTCAGAGATAAGCACATTTAAAATGTGTGGACCTTGAGCATGTGTAATAAATATACCTTTCTTCACTTTGGTTCTGTTGTGTGTTTTGAGAACTTACTGGCCTAGGTAATCATTCTTTGTTACCAGCAGTAAAGTGCTTGTAAAGGTAGAGGGTTTTTTTCCCTAAATGCATTCTCTGTGTTAAGGTAAACAAAAAACCTTCTATGTTTAGCTCCCCCCCAGCCCCCCTAAATACTTACCTGAGCTTGATGTTGATCCAGCACTGTGCCCGAGAGCAGCTGCTCTGTCTGCTCTCTCTCTCCCCACAGGACAGGGGGGCAGCAGCATATGTAAACCCAATGACTAAAATCTTAGATAAGCTTTAAAATGTCAAGGCCATTTTAATTATGCATTTTCAATATTTTTAAATCTGAAGCTCTAAACAAAATAATACCTGATCCTACTATGGAGGTCTTCATGTTATACAAGTGACTGCTTTTAAATACATTTTTTAGACACCTAGTCACTATCAAGCAACCCACCCTGAGATATGCAGACCTGCAGCTATTGCTGTAGTGAATGTATTTAGGAAGTGGTTGCTAGGAGCCTGCATGAGATTAACAGAACTGAAATGTAACGTTTGATGAAAAAAGTGACAAGTGCATTTAAGAAAAAAATGGCTGTTGATTACGATACACAGCTTTTTTTTTTTTGCAAGCTAAGAGGGAGATTTACCGAATCTGGTGCAGCTATGCATGGAAACCAATCAGCTTCTAACTTCAACTTGTTCAATTAAGCTTTAACAATAAAACCTGGAAGCTGAATGGTTTCTGTGCAGAGCTGCACCAGATTTTGCTCTCTCCAATTTTAGTAAATCTCCCCCTAAATGTCACCCAGTTAGGGTTTACATCTGCTTTAGAAAAACCACTGTTGTACCAGATGCCAGAAAGGACAAAGATAAGAAAACACAATTCACCTGGAAGTACATGAACTTCATCAGTTTTGTGACTTCTGGTTCTAAAACCTCCACCGTCTTCTCATAAATCTCTACGCGGTTAGGCTGTTCATTGCACTTCACCTAGAAAGACACATTATACACAGGTATTTATAGGTAAGTATACAGTATGTGAACCCTTACCCTGTAAAACAACCTATTCAGTACAAAACAGAAAATAGGTGTGGGTGGAGACTGCAGAGGGATGTGTGAGAAGGAGGCAGAGAAGCAGCAGTACACTGATCCTCCCAGTGAAGTGCTATGCCGGGGGGGGGGGGGGGGGCATGTCAGCACAAGTCTGACTATTGGAGTACAGGCAGGTTGTGCTACTAGGTAGAATGCAAAGAAGAAAATTTACTACACTGGGAAGGATGTGCTCTTATGCTTAGCGTGGTCAGTTTAAAAAAGGCAAAACAAGGACACTGGCAACATCACCAGGTATTTCAAACAAAGGAAACAATGCAAAGAAAACAGAATACTTTTTTTTTTTTTACACAAAAGCACAGTACAACAGACACATATCATGAAAATGAAATGTTGGGGTAACATTCTATTTATAACTTCATCTATTCTTCCACAGTTATTGCCAACGAGTGAAGCTTCCATCAAATATTTTTTATAATCAATATTTAACTATGATTAACATGCAGGCATAATTTGACCACCTTTGGGCATATGCAGTGTGGTGGCCAGAGCAGCAATGGGGTGTTTGCCCCCTGGCCCAGTCCTCCCCTGACTGTCCATATATTTGGAGGGTGCCTCGAGATTGTCCAAAATTTAAGGGGTGCCTTATATGAAAAAAGGTTGAGAAACACTGGGTTTGATCACATTCAAATTCAGCCTATGTAAAGATGGGGATTGGTGGGTTACTACAGAAACCTTCCACGCTAGCTTATGTGGGAAAAAACAATACCAATGAGACAAGATTTTCTCCCTTTCCACTTTATAAGTCACAGCTGCTGGTATCAACCCAACAGAGATGGTAAAGTAGATTACCAGCAAAAAAAAAAAATATATATTTATGCACCACCTGTGCATCCCCTGTTAGCCCAGCCTGTGCATCTTTGTCTCATTGCTGCCCCCTGCGCCAGTAAATATCACCAGTTTTTTCTGTTAGATAGCCATTTTCATTCAGTCTACTCCCTCTAAACCCAGGCTGAGGGTGTGTCATCAAGGCTGGACATACAGTACTACAACACTATATTGCACCCACACATCAATAAATTAGTATTGTTCGGTGCTGGGGTAAGGGCCTGCTGCAGAGAGGAGGACAGACCTGGTGTAAATGGTCCAGGTTTCATGGAGTGGGGAGGATCTGTTCAGCAAGCTGGAGATGGACTTAAGGAAATGTTAGGCCCACATAAATTATTATTATTATTATTTTTTACACAGGATTTATATAACCCCATGATAACAAGTCTCCCTCATTCCCAGGGCCATGTAATAAAACTACATCTAAAACGCTCTATTGGAGATAGTACGGATGTAGCCTGCTTTATATATAGGACTATTGGGCTGCACAGACCACCAAATAAAATAAAGGAGAGATAGACTAATGTTCATTAGGGTACAGGGAGCCTTTTGACTCATCTGACTATCCCGTGTCTACTACAGTTTTATTGCTGAATTTAGCCACCAATGTCCAAACTGGTCACAAGAATGAAAACAAATAATCAAAGAAGTATCACAATTTTTACAATTTGAGGTTAAGGCCCCTTTTACACTTGTGCGACTTCAAAGTCGCGCGATTTACCGCAATTTTGCCACGATTTTGACTGAGCTTGAATGCCTTTGGCCTCAAAATCATGCCAAAGTAGTGCAGGGACTACTTTGAAGTCGGTGCGACTTCAAGTCGCACTGATATGAATGGGGCTCATTGAAAATAATGGAAAACGACTTGTCATGCGATTTTGCGGTCCAAAATCGCGGGACAAGTCGCACTAGTGTGAAAGGGGCCTTAGTGCTGGCCCTCTAGTCCTGCTGCTCTAGGCACTGGCCCATATGTGCCATTATGGCAAATACAATCTTGGTTACATAACTATACTTTGATTAGATAGTGATAAGCCTGTTTAGAAATAATATTCCTAAATCACAAGCAGGTGTTCTCAAATCAACAGATTACTGACAAGATAGTCTTGGGTTTGCTGGTGCCCTATCTCAATGTCTGCGTAAATAAAAAAAGCAAAGATAAACTGCTTTCTGGATATAGCAAAATCAGGGTATACATATGTAGCACCCTCCTAACTAGGATGCTAATAGTTGAGGCCAATTTAGTTTAGTGGCTCCTCTGTAGCAGTAGAGTAGTGTTAAACTGCTTTTAGCTGTTCTGGGTTCTGCTGGTGCAGGATCAGCTGCTTTCCCCTGATTTCTGGAAGGCTCCTAAATTTAGTGCTTGGAAGAGGTGGACCCACACTTGCATATTCATACCACCTCAGCTAATCCCTGGCAGGACATGTGCCCAGTAGAGGTCTGGTATGGATATAAATAAGCTGTGGCCTGTAACAGCAGGATCATTGAAGACCCAGCTTGAGGGCTGAGATCTTGTGGGCTGATAGCTTGGGTCCCAGCTCCAGCTAGTGGTAGGGGACCCATGCTCGGAGTTCCTGAAGAGCAGTGCATGAAGTCCGCAGAGGATCTGACCTGGAGGCATCCAGTACAGAGGCTGGCCAGTACTGCAAGAAAGCATTGACTGTCCTTTCTATCTTCTGGGAGAGGTCACTCCAGTTTGCTGACTCAGGTTTTACCTTGGCAATGGGGTCCTCTGTAGCTCACTAGACACTGAATACAATAGGGTGATTGCACCCTGAAGAGACAGTACAGTTAGAAGTGTCCTCCATTATCTTTCTGCTAGTTTGGAGTATCCCAAAGCTCACCCGCACCCTACCCAACTTAACCAGCCAATAAACTACAAAAGGACATGCACTGCCTGCTTTTCCGAGTTGAGTTACTGCTGTGTGCCTGGCTGCCATGTGCATTTACCCTAACAGATTCCCTCATCCACACTATACAGCACTGATGGAGGGATCTCTCACTGTGGCTACTGTATTCTGATAGCTAATGCCAGTGCCTGCCAGAGTACATCTAATTGGATGCAGCCACTGTTTGGCCATCAATTTGTCACCTGGCTTTTTTAATTGAAAGATGTTGAGTGGGAAGCAGTGGCGGCTGGTGCTCAAAATTTTTGGGGGGGGGCGCAAAAAGAAAAATGTAATAGGTATTGCTTCGCGCCAAAAAACGCAGTAAAAAATTGCGTGACTTTGAAGTCATGGTACAGGCATGGCATACGTGATGGTACAGGCATGGCACAGGTGATGGTACAGGCATGGCACAGGTGATGGTACAGGCATGGCACAGGTGATGGTACAGGCATGTCACAGGTCATGGTACAGGAGAGGGTATATGCCCCCTTTCAATGC
The DNA here is from genome assembly GCF_965119305.1 of Pelophylax lessonae. Lineage (NCBI taxonomy): Eukaryota > Metazoa > Chordata > Amphibia > Anura > Ranidae > Pelophylax > Pelophylax lessonae. The sequence goes on along the minus strand of NC_138771.1, from coordinate 466,037,867 downwards.
AGTGACCAGCGTACATGCCCCCTTTCAATGCAGAGACCAGTGTACATGCCCCCTTCAATACAGAGTTCAGCGTGCGTGCCCCCTTCAATGCAATGAACATTGTGCTGTGCCCCCTTCAATGCAATAAACACTGTGCTATGCCCCCTTCAATGCAATAAACACTGTGCTATGCCCCCTTCAATGCAATAAACACTGTGCTGTGCCCCCACAATGCAGAGTTCAGCGTGCATGCCCCCTTCAATGCAACTGTGCTGTGCCCCCTTCAATGCAATGAACAATGTGCTGTGCCCCCTTCAATGCAATAAACACTGTGCTGTGCCCCCTTCAATGCAATAAACACTGTGCTGTGCCCCCTTCAATGCAATGAACACTGTGCTGTGCCCCCTTCAATGCAATGAACACTGTGCTGTGCCCCCTTCAATGCAATAAACACTGTGTTGTGCCCCCTTCAATGCAATAAACACTGTGCTGTGCCCCCACAATGCAATGAACACTGTGCTGTGCCCCCTTCAATGCAATAAACACTGTGCTGTGCCCCCTTCAATGCAATAAACACTGTGCTGTGCCCCCTTCAATGCAATAAACACTGTGCCCCCTTCAATGCAATGAACTCTGTGCTGTGCCCCAACAATGCAGAGTTCAGCGTGCATGCCCCCTTCAATGCAACTGTTCCGTGCCCCCATCAATGCAGAGTTCAGCGTGCGAGCCCCTTTCAATGCAGAGCGCCACAGCATTGTCCCCAATCACTGCAGAGCGCCACAGCATTGTCCCCAATGATTGCAGAGCGCCACAGCATTGTCCCCCAATGATTGCAGAGCGCCAGCATTGTCCCCCAATGATTGCAGAGAGCCACAGCTTTGTCCCCCAATGATTGCAGAGCGCCACAGCATTGTCCCCCAATGATTGCAGAGCGCCACAGCATTGTCCCCCAATGATTGCAGAGCGCCACAGCATTGTCCCCCAATGATTGCAGAGCGCCACAGAATTGTCCCCCAATGATTGCAGAGTGCCACAGCATTGTCCCCCAATGATTGCAGAGCGCCACAGCATTGTCCCCCATTGATTGCAGAGTGCCACAGCATTGTACCCCAATGATTGCAGAGTGCCACAGCATTGTCCCCCAATGATTGCAGAGTGCCACAGCATTGTCCCCCAATGATTGCAGAGTGCGCCACAGCATTGTCCCCCAATGATTGCAGAGCGCCACAGCATTGTCCCCCAATGATTGCAGAGCGCCACAGCATTGTCCCCCAATGATTGCAGAGCGCCACAGCATTGTCCCCCAATGATTGCAGAGTGCCACAGCATTGTCCCCCAATGATTGCAGAGTGCGCCACAGCATTGTCCCCCAATGATTGCAGAGCACCACAGCATTGTCCCCCAATGATTGCAGAGCGCCACAGCATTGTCCCCCAATGATTGCAGAGCGCCACAGCATTGTCCCCCAATGATTGCAGAGTGCCACAGCTTTGTCCCCCAATGATTGCAGAGCGCCACAGCATTGTCCCCCAATGATTGCAGAGCGCCACAGCATTGTCCCCCAATGATTGCAGAGCGCCACAGCATTGTCCCCCAATGATTGCAGAGCGCCACAGCATTGTCCCCCAATGATTGCAGAGCGCCACAGCATTGTCCCCCAATGATTGCAGAGTGCCACAGCATTGTCCCCCAATGATTGCAGAGCGCCACAGCATTGTCCCCCAATGATTGCAGAGTGCCAGCATTGTCCCCCAATGATTGCAGAGCGCCACAGCATTGTCCCCCAATGATTGCAGAGCGCCACAGCATTGTCCCCCAATGATTGCAGAGTGCCACAGCATTGTCCCCCAATGATTGCAGAGCGCCACAGCATTGTCCCCCAATGATTGCAGAGCGCCACAGCATTGTCCCCCAATGATTGCAGAGCGCCACAGCATTGTCCCCCAATGATTGCAGAGTGCCACAGCTTTGTCCCCCAATGATTGCAGAGCGCCACAGCATTGTCCCCCAATGATTGCAGAGCGCCACAGCATTGTCCCCCAATGATTGCAGAGCGCCACAGCATTGTCCCCCAATGATTGCAGAGTGCCACAGCTTTGTCCCCCAATGATTGCAGAGTGCCACAGCATTGTCCCCCAATGATTGCAGAGCGCCACAGCATTGTCCCCCAATGATTGCAGAGTGCCACAGAATTGTACCCCAATTATTGCAGAGTGCCAGCATTGTCCCCCAATGATTGCAGAGCGCCACAGCATTGTCCCCCAGTGATTGCAGAGTGCCAGCATTGTCCCCCAATGATTGCAGAGCGCCACAGCATTGTCCCCCAATGATTGCAGAGTGTCAGCGTGCGTGCTCCGTTCAAACTTACCTGGCGGCGGCGCGGCTCAGCTTCTTCCTCCTCTTCTGCGGCGGGTCCTTCTCCCTCGTCGTCTCGGCGGCGGGAACCGGCGGGCGGCCTCTCCTCTTCTCTGGGCGGCGGTGACGGTGAGTGATTGACGCACGCACCGGCACCGCCCCCATTGCGACGTCAGCGATATCCTGGATGATGATTGGTCCAGGCTGTAGACTGGACCAATCACAGCCAGGATATCAGAAAGTGGGGGTGTCCAACCGCAAAGACTTGCGCCCAGGATACCCCCCTACCTCCCCAGAAGGCAGCCAATCGGCGCCTCTTCTGGGAGGTAACCCCACCCCCCCCCCAGCCACCAGTTCCTTGGGTTCAGGCCGGCGAACCCAATTTTTTTTTGAACAACTTTATTTGTTCGTTTTGTTTTTTTTTTTTGTTTTTTTTTTTTCGTTTTTTTTTTGTTTTTTTTTTAGGGGTAGGGGGGGCGGCGCCCTGGCGCCCCCTATGCACGGGCCGCCACTGGTGGGAAGCTTCCGACAGGGCCATCCACAAAGCGAATTTCAGTTCCTGAAGAACCAGACAAACTTTGTATATTAAAGTGTTACTAAACAGAGGACCCTGCATTGACTATATCTGGTCTCCCACAGTACATGGAACATGGAAATGCAATTATTTTAGTAAATATAAACTGCTAAATACCTTTTCTCATCAGCAGTCAATAGCAGTCTTGTGACTTCTATCAGTGTCCGGTTAAAGCTTGTAGGAAGAGTTTTCATTCTACTCTGATTGTCCTATGAGGCTGCAGGAACCCGACCCTCTGTCTGGACTGTGCTAATTGGCCCTGTGCTAATTACATGCACCCCCCCCCCCCCCCAAGTAAAAAAAAAAAAGTTCTCTAGCGATACACACCAAATCAAGCATGCGCAGTCTGTCCCCTGCCTCTGTATTATCAGGAAACATATTGGGGACAGTGAAAGAAGGGGAGGATAAGAGGAGACAGGATCAAACAGCCTTTTTACACAATGCAGAGGTTTAACCCATTAAGTTCCACAGTGAGTATAACAAGCATGCTTTACTGCATATATAGACTGATTTTACTGTTGTGGGTTTAGTAACACTTTAAGTGTATGCAGCTTAAAGTTTTCATTTAAAATCCTGATTTCAGCATTCCTTATGTGGATCCCACAATTTACAAGATACATGCAGCTGTCAGGGAGAGAGCAATGCATACCTGCAACTATATGGTCACATCAAACCACCAAAATTGTATATTTCGGACCAGTCACATGCTAAACAGATTATTTTACCTGTGGAATGGCTCTAGAGCAGCTCCTCCATGTGTACAGCATGACCGCGTACTCTTGTCCTTCTTCCAGCATCTCATTCTGCAGCATAAACATTTTATGTCATGTTTTTTCATGTAATTTTATTCATATATAATATGCATATAACACATGTTTATTATATAGTTAGTTGACAGGCCACAATACGACTTTTAGCTTCTTAAAAAAAAAGTGGCATTGGGTTGTCTATGCTTCAATAAAAGTATACTTGCCACGGCAGAAATATAAAAGTGGCAATACTGGCCTCATTCTAAAAATGCATTCACATTTAGACTGAATTTAGAAGCCACTCACCATGCTGGAATGGACTGTAGCTTGTTCAATGTACCTGGCTATACCAGTTACAAACGCATTCCGATCCTCGAAATTGGTATCAAAGTTAGCCTGAAGGAATAAAGAACAATAACAACTTGAACTCACCCTAGAAACTGACACATTTATATAAGTTGATCTCTGATTGGTTTTCTCCAGAAACCTCCATAATTTTGTCAAAGTGTATAAATCGAGCTTTGGATAGAGTAGGGTTGGGTTTTCTTTTTAGCACGGGTCCCTGCTGAGGAGATTTAGCCTCTCTGTCTGTCCTAGCTACTTCTGTCTCTGGAAAAGTTTGAGTTGTCCCTGGAACAAGGGATAGGGGGAAATCTTCCAATGGTACAGCTCTTCCAGTGACAACTGTGTATAGGCTGATTTCATGCCTAAATGACAGGAAGTTAAGGAAAATCTCCCCAAAAGAGACACAGGCTAAAAAAAAAGGGGGTTGTATCCATCGCTTAAAGCGTAACTCCACTTTTGTTGAGAAAAAAACATTCCCCTCTGGGTGATCTCTGTACATTGCAGGGATTTTAACAAACTTTGTTGCAGATTCCTACCTTTTGTTATTCTGAAGAAATCATTGTTTGTTCCTCTGTGCTGAGTGGGTCAAATAGGAGTGGTTTCATAATTATCTATCAGCTGTGGCAGCTGCAGGGCTCTAATGAGGAAAGCTGCTGGGCCTGCATCCCTTTAGACGTGTTCCTATTGGAAGTATCTCACCAAAAATGACATTTTTGTTACAGGGGATGACAGAAATCTGACTTGTATCTTAGCAGACTTCTGGGAAAATTGGCGAGCCAATCACACAAGCAGGAAATGATGTTTCTGGGGTGTGGTGAGTACAGATTCTGTGTACAGAACACCTTCAGGTAGCCATATTGCATTGCATTTTCAGAAAATTACAACAGATGCAGATTGAAAAGGAAAGGTCATTTTTAATAACATTCAACTACAATATGATTTGTGTCGTAACTGTATACGCGATATTGTTTTTTCTTTATTTGCTGATTTTTTCCCCTACGAAATTGGAGTTACCCTTTAATATGTCTAAAACTGATAAATAAATGTTAAAATCATATATAGTACAGAAATGGCTTCGCTTGGTAACCCAGTCTGCCTGCCCAAATGTTTCCTCTGGCTTTCACCTCAACATGCTTCACACCCGTAGAGTAGAACTCAAACCAAAAAAACATATGTCAAGGCAAAATATATTTTATACATCTCTGCAATACATGCACATTTCCCCATGTTTTATCCCTTTGAAACACTGCAAGTACAAAAAAAACTGTTGTATCTGTGCCAAAAAAATCAAGTGTGCTCCTGCCTTACTTTTGACATGAAAACACAGTGAACATTGGACATCACTGTTGAATTTCATTCACAATTGAATTAAATTCATTCAATTCAATTCATCACAATTGAATTCCATGTTGTCAGCTCTGCCTACTTCATTTCTGATGTATAACAATGAACATAGACCTCTCCATATCTGCTTCCCCCTCCTCATCTCAATAACCCGTCCTTGTGCACAGGGAGTTATCCGTTCACCAGATTTCTGACAGGATCTTCAGGTAATTTCTTGTACTTTTCACCAAAAGTGAAAGTAAAAGAAAATACCAAATTTTGGGTTGTCCCCAGAAGAAGAATAGTTGGTTTATTATGTTTTATATATGATATATTTATATTACTGTATATATTTATAATATATATAATTTATATAATATTTTATATTATATTAGTTGTCCTTCTCCAATTTCCATGTTTTACCTTGTTGCTTTCTTGATCTTATTCCTTACAACTTATCTTCTTTTATTTCTGCTGCAACATGACTTTTCATTTAGTATTTCCTACTGCCTTTTTCCCTCCCTCCTGCAAACTCATAGTCCTAACATCAAAACACTTTTTGGACCCTTTAGCCTTTTTAGGAGAACATTGGCTCCTTGGCCTTCTCAAGCTGACATCTTGTATTATCTTTCCTTGTTATTCAAACATCTCAAACAGAACATTCACTCAGAACTGGCTTACTGGCTTTCCCTCTCTCAGCTAATTTCAACTAATTTCCTGTTAGCTCATCTACAACAAGGAGTTGTTGCAACGTCACTTACCATGAAACTACTCTCTTTTTAAATTATTTATCATTTGGTATGCACCAACAACATAAGACAATATGAATGTGTACAAATTGGCATGAGGAACACACATCCTCAGCACAATTTTACAAAACCATTAAAAGAAGAGTGTACAGATAATTGCACTGCAGTAAATATGAGTTACTAGCACTATAAAAGGTAAGTTTCCAAATCAAAACTACCATAGAGATAAAAGGTGTTAGACCTAAATAAATCCCATGTACATACACCCCAAAATACCGACTAGTGAAAAAAGTTCCAGAGTACTAATTCCAGAATCCTTACACCAGGCCTGCGGGCAGCCATACCCACAGTGTTATGAAACTACTCTTAAAGTGAAAATGAACTTCCATCGATTGTTTGTACCTATAGGTAAACCTTTTATAAGGCTTACTTATAGGTATTGTAAATATCTCCTAAACATGCACCATTTTGGAGATATTTACTGTATATGCAGCTGATGACGTCATCTGAGCATGCGCTCTGAAGGAACGGCCACCCGTGCCGTTTCTTCAGAGCCCTGTGAACTGACCGGCGCCTCCCTCGTGACGTCACGCAGGTCCGGCCAGTCACACAGCCAGAGTCGGCGGACCTGGAAGCAAGACGGGTGAAGATGGATGTGGCCTCCAGCGGTGACAATGAGGGCTTCATTTGCAGGTATGTTTCACATAATGTGCTAGATTGCGATGCATACTAGCGCATTATGCCCTTCTTTTGCAGGTCAGAAAAAAAAAGCAGCACATTACTTCCTCTTTAACTGAGACATCAATGATCTAAAGACTACAAAATCTAAATGTTTTATATCATACTTGTTTCCTTAACCCTATGACATTGACAGGGGACACTCATTGGTATCCTAGTCTCTTCTTCTTTCCAGATAGTTATATAGGGGTTGATTTACTATAACCAGAAAGGGTGAATTTGCCCCAGAGCTTAGTGAAAAAGGTGACGCTCTTGTTGACATCCATTGTCCTAATAATGTGCATGCAATCATGCTGTTTACCCAGGAATACCTAAGTGACTGGGTATTCTTTGCACAGTAAAACTTCACTGCATTCACTAAGCTTTGGGGCAACTTCCTTTTAACCACTTTACCACTAGAGCATTTTGCTGTCTTACGTCTGGGCCACTTTTTGCGATTCGGCGCTGTGCGACTTTAACTGACAATTGCGCGGTCGTGCGACGCTGTACCCAAACGAAATTGACGTCCTTTTTTTCCCACAAACAAAGCTTTCTTTTGGTGGTATTTGATCACCTGTGCAATTTTTACTTTTTGCGCTATAAACAAAAAAAGAGCGTTTATTTTGAAAAAATAACAATATTTTTAACATTTTTTTATATGAAATTCCCCCCAAAAATTTTTGGCCAATTTGTTTTCTGCTACCCATGTTTGGTAAAAAAAATCGCAATAAGCGTATTTTGATTGGTTTGCGCAAAAGTTATTGCGTTTACTAACAAAGGGAAAGATTTCTGTCATTTTTGGTGTTTTTTTTTTAACGAGTAATGGCGGCGATCTGCAATTTTTTTTGCAGGACTGCGACATTGCGGCGGACAGATCGGACCCTTGACTGACATTTTTGACACTTTTGGGGGTACCAGTGACATTACTGCAGTAATCAGTGCTATATATATGCACTGTTACTGTAAAAATGACACTGGCAGGGAAGGGGTTAATTTTATTGGAGAGGGAGGGGTTAATGTATGCCTGGTGCTTACTGACGTGTGGGGGGGAGGTGACTGTGTGAGACAGGGACAGATTGGATGTCCAGCTATGCTGAACAGTCCGATCTGTCACTCCCTGTCACTGAGGAGATCCGCCCGCTTGTGTTTACACAGGCGGGCGGATCTCCACACTAGATCCCCGGCGATCGGGGCAGAGCAGCGGCGATTGCCGCTGCTCCTCCCCTGGCCCGACTCCCGCTGTGAATGAAAACAGCGGGAGCGCGCCTCCGGCGGCGAGCGCCGCCTACAGGGGAGGAGTCTGGCGACGTAGGTCTACGTCGTCAGACGGGAACGAGCCACTTTGCCGCAGTACTATTCAAGTACTCAGCGGTAAAGTGGTTAAAGCAGAGTTTCTCAACCAGGGTTCCGTGGAAACCTAGGGTTCCTCCAGAGGTTGCTAGGGATTCCTTGGGCAATGAGTAATTTCTGCCTCTCAGATAAGTTCCCTCTGACACCATTGATCTTTTTAGCTATCTGGAAGGAGGTAATTCTTCACAATATCCACAAGTTTAAGTAGCATTCTTCCCACTGACCATCTCACTAACGTATCATGAGTTGTAGATATAGTGATTTTTATCAGAGGTTCCCTGAAACCTGAAAGTTATTTTAACGGTTCCTCAGTTTAGGAAGGGTTGAGAAAGGCTGCTTTAAAGTGAACAGACTATTTGTGTTTAGTAAATCAACTCCATAGTTTCTATAATTTCCTCACTATCTTCCTTCCAGCTCCTAGTGCACCACAAGGCTCTAAGCTTAGACATCTACTCTTTTTTGTGTTTTTCTTGGTAGTATATTTGCTTACAGCAAAGTATATTTGCTTACAGCAATACTTCAACAGCACATGCAAATAATACTCAAATGTATCCTTCAGATCTCATTCTCACTTCCTCGTTACCTTGTGTTCCCGGCCAACTAACTGTCTTAGTTTTCATCTTCTGCTTCTATAAAGTAGAAGTCCACCCAAACACTAAAATCCCTGCATCTACAGACATCCACGATCTAACGCTAACCAATCTAGCCCTGTAAAAAAGAAATCAGTATACATACCTTTTTTGAAGCTAATCCGACCCGATCCCACACTGAGCTGTCAGCCGCGGCTTCGCTGTGGAGGTGAGTGCAGAGGACACATCTGACAATGGAGGCCCCATAGTAAGTCTATGGGTGACATCACTCTCCATTCATTTCACAGCCATAGTGGGCCGTGTCCTCTGCAGAGCTTCCGCCGCTGGAGACCGGATCGGATCGGCTTCAAAAAAGGTATGTATACTGATTTCTTCTTTACAGGGTTAGATAGGTTAATGTTAGTTCATGGCTGGCTATAGATGCAGGAATTTTAGTTTTAGGGTGGACTTACACTTTAATTGTAATGTCGATATTTTTTAAACATTTCAGTTGGCTTCTCTGGCTAAAATACTGTATCTGTTACTGTTGGTAAGACACCAACAACTCTAAGGGCTCTTTCACACGGGCGGTCCGATCAGATCCGCCTGTCAGTTTTTTAGGCGGATCTGATCGGATGCCCCATTCAGCCCTATGGAGCAGCGGATGTCAGCGGTGACATGTCCGCTGACACCCGCTGCCATCCGCATCCGATCCTGTCCGTGAAATCCGGACAAATGGAAACCCTGTTTTCCATCCGTCCTGGGGATCGGATCGGATGGGATCGGATGAGAGCGGACAGGCGGTCCGCTCTCATCCGATTCCCCATAGAGAGCAGCGGGGGCTGAGACACCTCCCTCTCTGCACTGCAAGCGGAGAGGGAGCTGTCATCCGCCGGCTCAGCGGGGATTGCGGATTGATCCCCGCTGAGCAGCACGGATCCGCCTACGGAGGCGGACCGTGAAAAAGAGCCCTTAATCTCCAAGTTCATTGATAAGGATCATATTTGCCTGTGTTTTCACATTTGGCTACACAAGCAGAGCGATTTTCAGGCATTTTTGTGTGTTTTGGCATGTGCATTTAGAAGCATATTCAAAATGTTTTACATGTGTATTCAAACTTCAAGTGTTTTTGTTTTAGCCAATGGAAAGCACTAAGGGAAGGAAACCCGTTCTTCCAGGCTCAAAATGCCTGGAAATGCTTGAAAAAAGCTCAAAAACACTCGATCTGAGTGTTTGTGGACGTTCCAGTTAAAGTATTTGGGGCCAAGAATGCCCAAATGTGATCCAAATCCAAATGTCACACTTCGAAATTGGGATGTGTAGCACTAATGCTTGTGCTTGTGTGTTTATATAGACACTTTAGGCATTTTTTTTTCATTTTGGAGAGTAACGGAGGGTCATAACTCCCATCAGTTTATTTTTTGCCATCTGTGTCCCATTTGGGAGATTTCACTTCACTTCCTGTCCCATAGCCAAGATAGGAAGTGAGAGGAAATCCCTGAAAATTAAAGGAATCCCTTGGGGTCCCCCAGATCACCAGAACTATTGTCCCCATTGGAAGATTTCCCCTCTATTACTTTTCACCAATATGTGCTTGATTCTGACAAATGTCATGGTGGACCACCACCAACCAATTTGGAAAAAACTTTAATAGAGGCACTTACAAATGATGAGGGGTTATAGACATTCCAGAAAATATATGGCCAGGTTGGGAGCATGGGCCTATGTTCTTCCCCCACTTTAATGTATTAACCACCTTTAAAGCGTAACTCCACTATTGGTGAGAAAAAAACATTCCCCTCTGGGTGATCTCTGTACATTGCAAGGATTATAACAAACTTTGTTGCAGATTCCTACCTTTTGTTATTCTGAAGAAATCATTGTTTTTGTCTCTGAGTTGAATGGGTCTAATGGGAGTGGTTTCATAATTATCTATCAGCTGTGACAGTTGCAGGGCTCTAATGAGGAAAGCTGCTGGGACTGCATCCCTTTAGACTTGTTCCTATTGGGAGTATCTCACCAAAAATTACATTTATGCTGCCTGAAATCTGACTTGTATCTTAGTGCAGACTTCTGGGAAAATTGGTGAGCCAATCACACAGGAAATTGAGTTTCTGGGGTGTGGTCAGTACACATTCTGTGTACAGAACAGCTCAAGGTAGCCACAACAGCTGCAGATTGAAAAGGGAAGTTTTTTTTTAATAACATTCAATTACAATATGACTTGTGTGGCAAATGTATACACTATATTATTTTTTCTTTATTTGCTATTGTTTTCACCACGAAAGTGGAGTTAGGCCCCTTTCACACGGGGGGTTGTTCTGCCGCTGGTAAAAGTATGTTTTGTTATTTTGAAATCCCAACACTCTTGGCACGGAGATTACTCGCATTTGTACATTGCGTTTATAAGCGATTACTTGCGTTTACATGCGGCTGCGTTTAGCTGCGGTAGTAAATTCTTGCCTTTTGTATAACAACTGTTTAACAATTTTTTCTTCGTACTGCGATTAACTGCATTTATATACAGATAGCTGCGGTACATTACTCCTGGATACTGTCAACTTTATTCATCCTAAATGCACAAAACCGTATGTTATTAAACGTTGCTAAATGCAGTGTGTGAGTGGGGCCATAGGGATGCTTTGTCTGCATTTAGCTGCGGTAAATAAGTTCCTCTATCCGCAGCTAAAAGCTGAAATCTAACCGCTCGTGTAAAAGGGGCTTTACCCTTTACAGTGGAACTTCACTCTTGCAATCAATATTCTTTATTTTTAATCCTTAGGCCTCATGCACACTGGAGGTTATCAAAACGTCAGTTGAAAGCTGTTGAATGCGTTTTTCAGCTTTTTTGCAGTAGCGTTTTTCAGCGTTTTTTAGCTTTTTTCCGCTGTAGCATTTTTTAGCCTTTTTTTAGCAAAACTATACTCCCACAAAGGCTTATGGCTCAAAAATGTTGATAAACGCTGAATAGCCATGTTTTTCGACATTTTTTGGCATTTAGCGTTTTTACAGCTGAGTAACGCCAGGTTTTTTTTACAGCCAGAAAACGCCCCTGCCAAAAACTACTGATAACAGCCTATGTGTGCATGGACACATAGGATAACATGCTGGGGAGTTTACTGGCTGCAGAAAAAAACGTATGAGGCCAAAAACAGCCGCTGTAAAAACGTCCAGTGTGCATGAGGCCTTATGCTGTTAGCATTAGTAAATTGATAGAAAAGTATAATACTTTAACTTGTTTTAAACTTTTTTTTTTTTTTTTTTTACATTTCTTCAGTTACTTTCTGGTTTCCAGACCAAGGCAAATGATGTCATACATCCCAGGAGTCTTCAGGATTTTCTCTGCTAAGCACAGTCTCCTGCTTGCATGCCTGAGCCAAGGACAGATGGATTCAAGGAAGGAAATGCTACACGAATCATCTGCCCAAGATGGCCACGTCCAGAAATAATACGGGGGTGTTTTTCAAAGGGATTTTTCAGCAATCTAAGGGTCCTTTCACACAGGCGCACCGCCCGACAGAGTCGGTTCTGCTCAGCGGGGGATCGATCCGCCGATCCCCACTGAGCAGGTGGATGACAGCTCCATCTCCGTTCTGTGTGTGGAGACGGAGCTGTCAGATCCCCGCTGTCCTCTATGGGGAGATCGGATGAGAACGGACCGCCTGTCCATTCTCATCCGATCCTCCAGATGGATGGAAAATAGGGTTTCCATCCGTCTGGATTTCACAGACCGGATCAGATAGGAGAGCAGCGGGTGTCAGCAGAGATGTCTCCGCTGACATCCACTGCTCCATAGGGGTGCATGGAGCATCCGATCCGGTCCGCCTGAAAAACTGACAGGCGGATCAGATCGCATGTGTGAAAGGGGCCTAAAGCATGGAAACATGGATGAATGGGGGAGTCTGCTTTGAATTTTAAAAATGAATTAACCACTCTGCTACCGCTCACAGTAATACTACTGCGGCAGAGTGGTTCGTTATCGTCCAGTCACGTAGTATTAACGTGACTGGACTCCTCCCCTTCTGGGCGGCGCTTGCGCGCCGCCGGAGGCTCGCTCCCGCTGTTTTCATTCACAGCGGGAGTCGGGCCAGGGGAGGAGCAGCGGCGATCGCCGCTGCTCTTACCCGATCGTCGGGGATCGAGTCTGGAGATCCGCCCGCTGTGTGTAAACACAGCGGACGGATCTCCATAGTGACAGGGAGTGACAGATCGGACTGTTCAGCATAGCTGGACATCCGATCTGTCCATGAATCACACAGTCACCTCCCCCCCTACACGTCAGTAAGCACCAGGCATACATTAACCCCTCCCTCTCCAATAAAATTAACCCCTTCCCTGCCAGTGTCATTTTTACAGTAACAGTGCATATATATAGCACTGATTACTGCAGTAATGTCACTGGTACCCCCAAAAGTGTCAAAAATGTCAGTCAGGGGTCCGGTCTGTCCGCCGCAATGTCGCAGTCCCGCAAAAAAAATCGCAGATCGCCGCCATTACGCGTTAAAAAAAAAACACCAAAAATGACAGACATCTTTCCCTTTGTTAGTAAACGCAATAACTTTTGCGCAAACCAATCAAAATACGCTTATTGCGATTTTTTTTACCAAACATATGTAGCATAAAACAAATTGGCCAAAAACTTTTAAAAAAATTGGTTTTTACATCTTTTTTGGGGGGAATTTCATATAAAAAAATGTGAAAAATATTGTTATTTTTTCAAAATAAACGCTCTTTTTTTGTTTATAGCGCAAAAAGTAAAAATCGCACAGGTGATCAAATACCACCAAAAGAAAGCTCTGTTTGTGGGAAAAAAAGGACGTAAATTTCGTTTGGGTACGGCGTCGCACGACCGCGCAATTGTCAGTTGAAGTCGCACAGCGCCGAATCGCAAAAAGTGGCCTGGACGGAAGACAGCAAAATCCTCCGGTGGTAAAGTGGTTAAATAGTGTTTTCGGTTTGTGCTGCTCAGATACAGTAAAGTTCAGCTTTAATATAAAGAATAATTAGAAAGGCACTTAATAAGGAAATTCCTGATTATGAAAGGAGAACGTGAAGCACTGAAGGTGTGTGACAAGATGATACCTGGTACATTATGGAGGACGGAGGAGGTTCGATGCATGGCTGCTGGTCAGGGAGTGGTAACTCCTCCAATAGGTCCACGTTAGATAACGCATCTTCCAGCGTCACGTGGGTGGTCATGCTGAGTAAATCCGGTAGCACCAGTCTCCAGGGATTTTATGACAAACTTATCTAAATAGGGAAGAAAAAACACAAAATATTTAATACACACTTATGACACATCTTATATATTCTTCATCCCAGAGAAGGGCTTTTAGTCCCGGTTCACATATGTGTGATGACAGACATTTCATGTGATTCGGAGTGCACTGTGATGTCTGTGCGATGCAAATTCAGCCATACATATTGTATGGCTGGATTTGCATCGCATTCGGACACAACTCGCACAGGACGCTTTTTTGGGTCCGCATCAGAATCGGATCGCATGATGGTTCACACCTATGGGATCCGATTCATGTCCGAACAGACAGTTCACACTGCGATATGCGAACTGATCTGGGGGTGTCGTTAACTTTGTAGCGACACTCCCAGCGATTTGCATATGGCAGTGTGAACTGCCTGCGAGTTGGGTGCGATGTAGGAAACCGCCGTGGATTCAGAGTTCCCGCATTGTATATATGTGAACCAGCACTAAAGGGCTTTAAAATAAACTCCAGGCAGATATAAACAGCACAAAATAATATTGCCTCGTATTCTTCAATACATCAATAAATGTATTTTTACATACAAACAGTGTGAGTCCTTTCATTTTACTTGGTATCAGCCACTTGTAACCCTATACAGCACATCTCAGAGTGGGAAAGGGAGAGGCAGCACAAGGAGCAAAATAGTTTATGTGCTGCAGTACATGCTGACAGGAGGTGAGAGCAGAGCGAAAGATAGATGAGCCCAACAGTGTGCTGCTTCTTATTTCATTCTCCAGTCACAGGCTGGGACAAAACCTGTATGTTTTTCTCAATTGCAGACAGGGCTTTACTGTGCAGAGGTTTGTAAATCTTAGGTCTACATGAACAGAAATAGAAGTTTGGGGTGGTGTTAAATCCACACTGTTGATCTGTGTTTTTACTGCCCCTCTTCCACTCTGTAGGTGGGTGGAAAGATAGCAGCTGGTGAAGTACACATGCCGCAGCCATGATGTTTTGCTTCTTTGCCACGACATGAATTATACTCCCTTTCACCTGTCGGCTCAGTAGTCTGACATTTAGGGGGTTATAACAGGCGGTGAGGAGGAGACAATATAATGCCTCCTTATTGCCTGTCAAATATGAAAATGGAGCAAAGCAACGAGGCCTTTCTGGCTGGATCACCAGGTGAAAATAAAGAACATAAGCTAAAAAATAGAAAACAAATGCAGCCACCACATCTAAGCATTGGTAATTTGCAGTATACAGTAAACCACCTCCATCACGGGGGTTACATTCCAGACCCACCCGCGATAACTGAAAATCCGCAAAATAGAAATACCCTATTTAAAAACAGACAAGTACGGTACAGTAGATGGACTTCTGATGGTCTTAAATGCCCGTGTTATTTCTTCCGCCCATTGGTCTGACGAAGGAGCACATCTGCGTATGCTCCGAATCGTGTTACCGCCCCCCTTACGCCACCACGCTCGGTGTGGTCCACAAGCGAGACATGCGTTCCACCGCAGCCTCCCACTGAATCACCGCTCCTGATTGGGCTCCCCCCATTACCGTCATCTCCCTGCTGCTGGACAGTTGGAAGACGGGAAGAGCCGTGAGACCAGGAAGAGAGCCCCTAAGCCGTGAGGACACGTCATCTTCCATGTAAGTCTGCTTATCATGTGTGAATAAAGTGTTATCTGCTGCACAATATACCGGGACCATGAAAACTGAACCGCGATAGAACGGGGGTTTACTGTATTACATTTTTTGTTTTGGGTTTAGAATCAATGCAGTTTTTCTATTTACATTAATCAGTATCTTTGCAAATGTTAAATTCCGAGGTGTCAAATTATATGTTAGAAAAAAAGAAGGGGGTACCTACATGCTAATCTACATGTATAAGAAAAAGAGAAAGGGGAGGCATGGTGTTTGCCTGCCTGTGCATGCCTTGTACTTTGCTCCACCCTGGGTAAGGTTCCGGTGGGGACCATATGTGTATATGAACCGCACGTCTGCTGTTCTGTATGACTATTTAAGATCTCATTTGAACATAAATCTTGTTTTTCTTTTAATATTAGATGTTGAATAAAGCTCTCATAAAAGATCTATAAAAGCTCCCGAGGAAGCGGTTACATTCCACGAAACATGTCGGGCAGAATTTATTAGGATGATGCTCATTACAGTCACAATACTGGTACCATCAAAGTCCATCATGCCTTCTCTTTTTCTTATACATCTTTGCAAATGTGATTTTCAGGAAAAGAGTAACTACAAAATAAACAAGAATACCCCTGTAACATGATGAATATTCTAAAAGGTTCTTTATATTTATATATTCTTCTTATTTGTAGCACTGACTTTGTACAGCCCCATGGGAAAAGACAACCATATGAAACTTGATAAATATATCACTGTATTAAAAATAGAAATAAAATGACAATCGAAATAGGAAGCCCAAAATAAATATGAGTGCAATAGGAAACAAGATACTTATTAAAAGCTAGAGAAGTTTTGCAAAATTTTGCATGTCATGGGGAAATAGAAACAGACCGATCTCAGTGGCGCATCTCACCTAACCTCACAGGACGCGTTCCATCTATACAGGAAGCACACAGCACACAATACTGTTCCTCTTACAGACGGTTACATGACTTCCTTGTAATGCCTATGTAACGTTTTCATCCTTAAACATTTAACTTAGTTAAAAGACAAACTTTGGGCTCCCCCCTGCCTCCCCCAGTCACCCCCTCTTTCTTACTGGAAGACGTTCCAGCGTGTAGTGTCTGCTTTTTTAGATTTACCTTTTCTAGATGCCAATCATGTGACATGCAGGGTTCTTTTCTTCAGATGTTCTCTAGCGGTGGATGGATCTCAATACTAAGAGTGGTGGATGATGTCAGTGCGACAGGTCCATGCATTCATTGAATGTCCTCAGTTTTCTGAGTCATATAGTGCCAGCTGTCATTCAATCCAGAAAACCGAGGGCATCTAGTGGCAAAAAGGAATTACTGCAGGGGGCAGCGCCAGAGAGGAGATAAATATTGCTGTCAGTGTTACTTTTTTATCCACTTGAACTCCAGATATGTTTTTTTGTTATACGGCACTGCGTTATTTCTACGTCCTTTTTTCCGCACAATCAGAGGATTTTTTTTGGTATTTGATCACCACTGGGTTTTTTATTTTAATGTGCTATAAACAATAAAAAACCAACAATTTTGAAAAAAAAAAAAACATATTTTTTACTTTTGATTTTAAAGCATATCCACTAAAAAAAATTAACAAATCAAATTTCTTTATCAATTTAGGCCATTATGTATTCTGCTACATATTTTTGGTACAAAAAACAATCCTAATAAGCGTATATTGATTGGTTTGCACAAAAGTTATAGCGTCTACAAACTATGGTGTATATGTATTCAAATTTATTTTATTTATCCTTTTTTACTAGTAATGGCAGCGATCAGCGACTAATATTGCGGCAAACAGTCAGACACTAACTGACACTTTGAACTCTTTGTGGGAACCAGTGACATGCAAGGTCCTCTTCTTCAGATGTTCTCTAGCGGTGGATGGATCTCAATACTCAGAGTGGTGGATGATGTCAGTGGGACAGGTCCATGCATTCATTGAGTGTCCTCAGTTTTCTGGGTTATATAGTGCCAGCTGTCATTCAATCCAGAAGACGGAGGGCATCTAGTGGCAAAAAGGAATTACTGCAGGGGGCAGTGCCAGAGAGGAGATAAATATTGCTGCCAGTGTTACTTTTTTATCCACTTGACCTCCAGCTATGTTTTTTGCTATACGGCACTGAGCTATTTCTACGTCCTTTTTTCCCCACAACTAGAGGTTTTTTTTAGTATTTGATCACCACTGGGTTTTTTTTTTTTTTTTTATTATGCTATAAACAATAAAAGACAAACAATTTTGAAAAAAAAAAAAAACTATATTTTTTACGTTCGGTTTTAAAACATATCCACTAACAAAAATGTAATAAATCAAATTTCTTTATCAATTTAGGCCAATATGTCATTCAATCCAGAAGACCATGGGTATCTAGCGGCTAAAAGGAATTACTGCAGGGGGCAGCGCCAGAGAGGAGGTAAATATTCCTGCCAGTGTTACTTTTTATTCACGTGACCTCCAGAAGATTTACCCCCCTGCATGACAAGGCTGTGTTTTTTGATATACGGCACTGCGTTACTTCTACGCCCTTTTTTCCCCACAATCAGAGGTTTTTTTTGGTATTTGATCACCACTGGGTGTTTTTTTTTTTTTTTTCGTGCTATAAACAATAAAAGACCAACAATTTTGGAAAATAAAAAAAATATTTTCTACTTTCGGTTATAAAACATATCTGCTAAAACAAATTAATAAATCAAATTTCTTTATCAATTTAGGCCAATATGTATTATGCTACATATTTTTGGTACAAAAAAATAATCCTAATAAGCGTATATTGATTGGTTTGCACAAAAGTTGTAGCGTCTACAACCTATGGTGTATATGTATTAGAATTTATTTTATTTACCATTTTTACTAGTAATGGCAGCGATCAGTAGCTTATATTGTGCCAGACAATCGGACACTAACAACTCTTTGTGGGAACCAGTGACACTAATACAGTGATCAGTGCTAAAAATATGCACTGTCACTGTACTAATGACACTAGCTGGGAAGAGGTTAAACAGCTAGGGCAATCAAAGGGTTAAATGTGTGCTTAATTAGTGTTTTTGTGTACACGGTGTGCTGCTTTTACTAAGGGATGTGATGGATTTTATTCCCTGCTGCAGGGATACAAAATCCACCACATCCTTGCTGACAGGACAGAGCTCTACGTGGTTTACATATGCAGAGATCCGCCCTGTGTCTCCTCGCCGATCATCGGATGCTGACAGACATCTATTGGACAGCACCCGCTGATCGGCTTCTGGTGTGACTAATCACAGCAGAAGCGGCATGCCCCCTACCTGGAAGTGCAGAATCACATATATATACGGGATTCTGCACAGAGCGGCTGGCCTGTAACAGTAAATCTGCTATAGGGAGGTCAGCAAGTGGGTATTTTATTTATACCTCCACTATTTACATACAATTGCCCCTAAATGGATACACACTGCTAGTTTTTTTCGTTTAACCCAGGCCAGATTGGAGTTTGTCAAAACTTACCAGAGGAAACCAAAATCCTTTTGGGAGAATATGCTATGGACAGACGAAACAAAATGACAGCTTTTCGGTAAAGCCCATCATTCTAATGTTTTCAGAAAAAGAATTGAGGCCTTTAAAGAAAAGAATACAGTCCCTACAGTCAAACATGGTTGAGTTTCACTAATGTTTTGGGGTTGCTTTGCTGCTTCAGTGGATGTCTTGACCGTGTGCATGGCAATATGAAATCTGAAGACTACCAAAGGATTCTGGGGTGCAATATAGCGCTCAGTGCCAGAACGTTGGGTCTCCGTCAGAGATCATGGGTCTTACAGCAGGACAATGACCCAAAGCACACGTCAAAAAGCACCCAGAAATGGTTTAAGACAAAGTGCTGGAGAGAAATGGCCAGCAATGAGTCCAGATCTAAATCCCATAGAGCACCTGTGGAGAGATCTCAAAAGAGCAGTTGGGAAAATGAGCCCTTCCAATCTCAGAGACCTGGAGCAGTTGGCGGAAGAAGAGTGGTCCAAAATTCCAGTAGAGAGATGTAAGAAACTCATTGATGGTTACAGGAAGTGATTGATTTCAGTTATTTTTTCCAAGGGGTGTGCTACCAAATATTACATTGAGGGTGGCAATAATCTTGTCCAGTCCATTACTGGAGTTTTGCATGGAATGTGTCAGATTTGGCTTTTTCTTTACGTTTTTGTATCATACCAATAAAAACAAAAGAAATAAACATGAGAATGCCTGAACATTTGTAATTGCAACAATTTTCTGGGCAAAGTGGTGCATCATCTGACAGAGATGCAGGGGTGCCAATATTTTTTTGGCCATGCCTGTAAAGAAAGTTTAAGATTCTCTAAATAATCTCTGTTTGCAACAAACTCACCTCTGTCCATGACCTATTTATCACAAACTCCTTCTGCTTGCAATTACTGAGACCTGGCTTCAAGAATCTGACTCTCCTTCTCTTGCTGCCCTCTCCCAAGGTGGCCTCCTGTGGACTCACTCTCCCAGGCCTAGTGGACGGAAAGGAGGTGGGGTTGGAATTCTGCTTTCCCCTCAAAACACTTTTAAGGTTCTTCATCCACCCCCTTCTCTGTCTCTCTCCTCATTTGAAGCTCACTGTATTTGTCTATTTTCTCCAGTTTCGTTGAGAATTGCTGTGATCTATCGGCCTCCTGGACCGGTATCAGGCTTCCTTGATGACTTTTCTGCCTGGCTACCCTACTTTCTCTCTTCTGAAATTCCTACAATCATTCTTGGAGACTTCAACATCCCTGTTAATCTTAACACTCCTGCTATTTCTAAACTTTTGAGCTTAACCTCCTCTTTTGACCTAAAACAATGGACACATGCTTCTACACACTGTAATGGCAACAGCCTTGACCTCATGTTCTCCTACCTATGCACTCCTCGCAACCTCTCCAACATTCCATTCCCTCTCTCTGATCACCACCACATTAGTTTCAGTCTCTCCTTGTCCTCCTCCTTACCTTCCAACTACCGAACAATTACCCGTAGAAACCTTCGCCATCTTAACCCTTCACTTCTTTTTTCTGCTACAGATTGTCTCTTCAACACAATCTCATCCCTTTCCTGCCCCAACATGGCCACTTCTGTCTACAACAGTTCACTGTCATCTACCCCCTCACTACACACAGAATCAGGCCCCGACCGCTACAACCCTGGCAGACAGACAATACCAGAAGCCTCAAAAAACGTAGTCGCACTCTTGAGCGTCTGTGGCGTAAGAATAAGACACAACACAGCAAAATTTCAGCCAATGTAAATCTGCCCTCCAAAAATACAGTTCCTGCCTCCACACTGCCAAACAGACCTACTTTATCACTCTCATTAACACCCTCTCACACAGTCCCCGTCAACTCTTTTCTACCTTCAACGCTCTACTTCGTCCTCCATTACTTCCACCCACTAACTTACTCACTGCCCAAGAGATTGCCAATGACTTTAAAAATAAGATTGATACAATTCGTGAAGAGATCGTTACACTACAGATATCTCCCTCACCTTACACACCTTGTCCTCCTGCACAATCAATAATTCCCTTGTTTAACCCAACTACTGTAGAGGAAGTCACTAAATTTTTTTCTAATGCCCACCTAACTTCCTGCCCCCTGGACCCTGTTCCTTCTCAAATACTACGGTCACCCTCTGACTTTATCCTACACTCTTTAACTCATATCTTCAACCTCTCCCTCTCCACTGGCATCTTCCCCAACTCTCTAAAACATGCGCTAGTAACTCCCATACCAAAGAAAGCCTCACTAGACCCCACCAATCTTAATAATTTAAGACCCATCTCCTTACTCCCTTTTGCTTCCAAACTCCTAGAACATTTAGTCTACAACCGCCTGAGCAAGCACCTCATTGAGAATAACCTCCTTGATCCCCTTCAGTCTGGATTTTGCCGGCAACACTCCACAGAAACTTCTCTCTTAAAACTTACAAATGACTTACTAACAGCTAAAACCAATGGTCACTACTCTTAAAAAGGCCGCTCCAGTTGACGTCATTGTGACGAAACACGTAGGGCGGAGTCTCCGACGTCAAACGTCACTTCCGGTTGTCGGCCGTGGAACGCGGAAGCCTCCCGGCGAACACGACTATTCTGATCCTGATCTACTGTACGAGTGAGTCTACTACGCCGCTTATTTACAACTGTATGTTACTATTATTCACCATGGGGTATTTTTCCTTTCATGTGAGCACTCAGGGCACCCGCCGCTGACTTCTCTGACTGCTCGTTCATCTCGAAAAGGAACATCTCCATATATCAACATACAGGTTGTACCAAGCTATTTGCGCCACCTAGTGGCCACTCATGGAATTTCACTTATCCACTTTTTTTATTTTATTTTATTTATTTTTTTCACTCACGTTGATACAGATCACGTGGCACATTCATTTGGAAATCACTCACATATCTTCGGTTGTGGGTCTTTTGTCACGACATCGGTTTATATATATATATATATATATTTTCTTCGCATTTATTGTTTGATTTGAATATATCTTTGTTATCCATTTATTACCATTTTTAGATATTGCACCATTTGTGGGTTATTGTTTACCAGTATGCTTTCCCTTACACTTCACAAGGGGCATTTTTTTATTTCAGAGGTAGCGCCACCACCAATCTTCACACTTCCTTTATAAAACTGAAAGATTACTTATATGGAGCAGAATTCATAGTCAAAACGGATAATAATCCACTTACCTACCTGCTGACCACTGCCAAACTGGACGCTACAGGACATAGGTGGTTAGCCGCTCTCTCTAGCTTTATGTTCAGTTTAAAATACCGACCAGGTGTTGGGAATAGGGATGCAGACGCCCTCTCCAGAAGGTCTCATGCCCCCAACGATCCTACTGAAGAATGGGCCCACTTGACCTCAGAGGGAGTGCGCGCCCTATGTCAGGGAACGGAATTTCGATCCAGTGGAGGAGCAAGAGCCGAAGAGATTGGGGTCTCAGCTGCTGGAGTACCCAGGTGTTATTGCAGGGTGACCCAGGTTGAAGAAGAAGGTTTGCCTAGGCTATCGAAAGGGGACTTGAGGAAGGAGCAGTTAAAAGACCCTTTGGGGAAACTTTTGCTGAAGGCCATAGAGACTCAGCGCCCTGAGCTGCTTCTAACAGACTCCCCTCGGGAAGCCCGATTGTTGCATAAAGAATGGGACCGGCTACAGATACGCCAAGGGGTGGTCTACCGAAGGGGCCCCTCTGATGATCTGGAAGAGAAGTGGCAACTGTTCCTACAAGCTAAATTCAGGGAAGGAGTCTTGGCTGCTCTCCATGACAATCATGGTCATCTGGGGCCTGAAAGGACTTTCCAACTTGTGAGAGACAGGTTTTACTGGCCCTGTATGCGGGGTGAAGTTGAAGGATACTGTCGTTCTTGTGCTCGCTGCATCCAGAGGAAAACTTTGCCACGTCAAGCAGCCCCAATGGGCCATCTGCAAAGTCAGGGGCCTATGGAACTGGTGTGCATTGATTTCCTTTGCCTGGAGCCTGACTTGAGTGGTCAAGGGAATGTCCTTGTGGTAACAGATCATTTCACCAGATACGCCCAGGCGTTTCCAACAAAAGACCAGAAAGCCACAACAGTGGCCAAAGTATTAGTGGAAAAGTTCTTTGTGCACTATGGTTTACCGCAACGCCTCCATTCAGATCAGGGAAGAGACTTTGAAAGCCGGCTGATTAAGAAGTTGCTAGACTTGTTAGGCATCCAAAAGACTAGGACTACTCCCTACCACCCACAAGGGGATGCTCAGCCTGAACGGTTTAACCGGACTCTTTTGAACATGTTGGGGACCCTGAGCTCAGAAAAGAAACAGCACTGGAGTAAACATGTAGCTGCCATCATACATGCCTACAATAGTACTGTCAGTGATGTTACAGGATACTCCCCATACCGATTAATGTTCGGGCGGGAGGCTCGGCTGCCAGTGGACTTGGCTTTCGGCATATCACCTGATCACACCTCAGCAGCATCTCACAAGGGGTATGTGGACCGGTTGAGGAAGAGCCTAAAAACGGCCTACGAAAAAGCCCAAGTCTCATCTGATCAACGGGGGCTGAGAAATAAAAGAAACTTTGACCTGAAAGTTAGGATCCAGGATTTGCAGCCAGGGGATAAAGTGTTGTTGAGGAACTTGGGTATCCCTGGGAAACACAAGTTGGCTGACCGTTGGAAATCCCAGCCCTATGTCATCTGTAAGCAGCTGCCAAACCTTCCTGTGTATCAGATTAGGCCGGAAGGGAGAGTGGGCCCACTGAAGACTTGGCATAGGAACCTCCTATTACCTCTCTCAGAAGCAGTTCGCCTACCTCCTGACACAGTCTCACATGAAGTCCCTTCAACGTCTCAAGGGCACAGGCCAGTTACCAGATCTCAAACAGCATTTCCAGATGTGAGGGATGGAGATTCTCCAATTGAAGATCTGGAAGATGAAGAGGAGGTACCTGATTGGATGTGGCCATCTCAGTTACCAGAACCCACGACTGCGTACCTGTCTTCATCCGAACTGGTTGAAAGAGGAACCCTTCGGGCAGAAGCTCCTGAATTTGTGCCTTTCCACATGCTTACAGAAGAAGTAGCTGATGGTGAAGATCCTGAGGAGGAGGTTGCACCTTTCTCTGAAGAAGAATTAACTGCTTCTGAAACCCCAGAGTTCAATGCGTTGGGACTAGAGGAGGAAGCTCTTGAAGAATCCCCAAGAGCGGCTGGTTCCAGCACTTCTAAGATTGTGACTCCCAAAGAACAGAGGGAAAGAAGAGTCATTCACCCACCCAAAAGACTAACTTACGACCAATTGGGGAAATGCTCGGAAGAAGCTGTCCTTACTTCTAAGAGAACTCTTGATCAGCCTAGTTCTTCCACTGCAGATTTAGTGGAGGACAACCCTAGCTCACCCCCAGGCACATCTGTACAAGCCACTCAAGTGTCGGGGGTTTGTGAACAGAACCACCTTCCCTCCCCCAACAATTGGTGGGAGGTTCCGCTGTCGGCCCTGTGTTTTAATGTGCAGTTGTTGGGTTTGAACTCTGCTTCTGATAAGGGACATGGTTTACCGTTGTGCATGAGTTAATTGTTTTTTTTCCAACGTATGTAACAGGATACATGCTGTCGTTATCTTTGGGGACCAAAGTTTCTAAAGTGGGGGGAGTGTGTAGCGGGCATCCTCCCATTTACAATTGTTCATTAGTAGACTGTATAACATTTTGAAGGAACTCGGCTCCATCTAGTGGCCAAACTGCCACACTGCAGCTTGGTGGTTTTCATCAGAAGTTTCTAGTGGCCAAACTGCCACACTGCAGCTTGGTGATGTTCATCAGATACTACGATACCCACAATTCAGTTGGAACACCAGGGTGCATTGCTTCACCGCACAGCCTTTTGGGGGAAGCTTTATAAAGGAAGGGAGGAGCCAGGCTCTCTCTCTTGTCTCCTGACACAACAGCTAGAAGGAAGCAAGTGCTGTGGGCTGATGCTGCGGAGTAGGCCTGAAGCCTGAGCCTGAAGTGACGGAGTGGAAGCATTTCATCTTCAGTAAAGGAGCCTTCCCAGAGAACCCATTGATGCTCTGCAGAGACTGGTGTTGCCCACATCTAACCACAAGCGCGGCTGGTGACAGAAATCGGAGGTGGAGAGCTCGGGAAGAAAGAGGCCGTTTGGTGAGCAGGGCACATGCCCAAATCTGTTTCTCGCTTGGAAGAAAGTAACTTTAGCCGGTGCTAACTACACTTCAGATAGTACGCAGTACACTCAGCGGCCTAGTGCACCTTCCAGGAGACTAAGCATTTAAACACAAGTACATAAGGTGTCAGGGGCCTATATATGCACCACTAAGAAGATTAATACGCCCAATTACGCAGTAACATTGCGGGTGATTGTAACCTTTTTTTTTTCTCACCCCTTTTGACTATATATCCTTATTTTTGGATTACAAATAGCTTGTGCACCAACGATTGCTAGCGAAGATTCCAAACCAAAAGGAAGGAACTGTGTATGGGATTCAAATAGGTTCTGCCTACCTGATACAAGAGACTAGACGTGTGTAAAGTATAGCCTGAACTGGGTAAAAGAAAGCCTATGAGTTATCTTTTAGTTGCATAAGTAGACAAAAATAGCTATCTTAATTATATTGTTTATTATTGTGTCAATAACTTTATCTTTCTTAGTTGACTCTTGTGATGTCTTTTGGAGTCAGCTTGTACTTTAACTCTCAGTAAAGCTACTTTGGTTAAGCAAAAGTCTGTGTGTTGCACCTTGTGTCACACAGAAGGACTGCGGCTGGTGAAAGGTAACAAGTTATTATTACTTATTGGGGTGATATATCCTGAACTGTGTTCTCCTGTAGCCATTTGGTATTATAGTCCCATTTCGTGTCAGTTGTGCCTAGGGAGGGTTCGAGCCAATTTCAGGGGTTGGAAGGCAGGACGTAGACCCAATAATCTAATCAGCAGCTCCTGCGGGAGTGGTGCTACATTACTCTTGGACCTCTCTGCTGCCTTTGATACTGTTGACCACCCCCTCCTTCTCAAAAAACTCAGTTTGCTCGGTCACCGTGGCTGTGCTCTCCATTGGTTCGAATCTTACCTATCTCACCGCACCTTCAGTGTCACTTACAATTCCACTTACTCCCCTGCAACTCTTCTTACTGTTGGGGTCCCCCAAGGTTCTGTCCTTGGACCGCTACTATTCTCGATCTATACCTCCTCCCTTGGTCAGCTAATAGCCTCCCATGGCTTCCACTACCATTTCTATGCTGATGCCACCCAAATCTACCTCTCTACCCCTCAGCTCACCCCATCAGTCTCCTCCCTCATCACTGATCTACTAACAGACATATCAGCCTGGATGTCTCACCACTTCCTCAAACTGAATCTATCTAAAACCGAGCTCATAATATTTCCTCCTTCACGTGCCCCTTCCCCGGAATTCTCTGTCAAGATCAATGGAACAACTATCAGTCCTTCCACACATGCCAGGGTGCTAGGGGTAACCCTGGACTCTGCACTGTCCTTTCAGGCTCACATCCAATCCCTGTCCAAATCATCCTTAACCCCCGCAACATCACTAGAATACGGCCCTTTTTAACCAATGACACCACCAAGCTTTTAATTCACGCCCTGGTTATCTCTCGCCTCGACTATTGCAACTCCCTCCTCATTGGATTACCCTTACATAGATTATCCCCCCTTCAATCCACAATGAATGCTGCTGCAAGACTTATCCACCTTACCAATCGTTCAGTGTCCTCCACCCCTCTCTGCCAATCCCTTCACTGGCTTCCACTCACCCAACGAATAAAATTCAAAGTGCTAACAATAGTTTACAAAGCCATCCACAACTCTGCCTCCAGCTACATCACTAACCTGATCTCAAAATATCAACCAAGCTGCTGTCTTTGGTCCTCCCAAGACCTCCTGCTCTCTAGCTCCCTTGTCACCTCTTCCCATGCTCGCCTCCAGGATTTCTCCAGAGCTTCTCCCATTCTTTGGAACTCTCTACCCCAATCTGTCCGACTGTCCCCTAATCTATCCATCTTTAGACGATCCCTGAAAACCCTTCTCTTTAAAGAAGCCTACCCGACTACTAACTAATAACACTGTTTCACTTGCTCCATCAGCCCATCCCCCACAGCTATTGCCTTTTGTATCAATTGACCCTCCCTTTTAGATTGTAAAGGAGCAGGGCCCTCTGATTCCTTTTGTTCCAAAATGTATTGTAACTGTAATGTCTGCCTTCATTTTGTTAAGCGCTGCGCAAACTGTTGACACTATATAAATCCTGTATAATAATAAATAATAATAATAATAATTTCTAATAAATCAATAATTATTCTGTATGGCTACACAAATTTTTTTTAAAAAAGGAGAATAGAAAAGCAGGGGGTCTCTTAACCACATTGCTATGGGGCCTCGTCACATCATTTCAACCCTACTTAACAACCACATATCTCTCCATTTAAGTCAATGAACTGTGGCTGATTTTAAGGAGTTAGTGCACAATGTCCTTTTTTTTGCCTCTTAAAGTGTAACGACTTCAGTGCAGAATATCAGTTCACACTTTTAATAAAGACAGCAGCTGAGCATATAGTGATGTTTGATATACTGTATACATACTAGCTTCCTGCGCCATTCCGATATGACAGCCAAGGGCAGCATGGACTAGAGTTTTTGACTTATAGGGCATTTAAAATGGTTGACAATATTCCATATGTCAAATCTGCAGCACTACAAGGCAAGCCCCATCCCTGAAAGAGCCCAACAGGTGGAAAATGGTTCTCCATGACAACATATAGTACCGTGCAAAAGTTTTAGAATGTTTTCAAAAATATATATTTTAGTCGTTTCATTTTATCAATTTTACAAAATGCAAAGTGAGCGAACAGGAGAAAAAATTAAATCAAATCAATATTTAGTGTTACCACCTGGCTGAGACTGTCACATACTCCTTTACAGAAGACTTGCAGCGATGTGCAGCTTATGGGATACTTTACCTGCCACCAACGTTTGATTTGATCAGGATTTCTCATTTACTTTCCATTTTGTTATTTGATAAAAGTAAACTAATAACACTTCTATTTCTGAAAGCATTCTTAATTTTGCGGCATTTTCCCCACCTGCCTAAAACTTTTGCACAGTACTATACATAAAGAGAACGTATAAGGACTGTCAGGATTACCACCTGTGGCAAAAATAAAAAGTTCAAATGTATGTATAACCAAAACGTTTTTTTTTTTTAAGTTTTAGTTTAGCACCCCTGTCAGGTTTTTGATTGCTGCCTGTATGCCCTGACGAAGCTGATTCTTTCAGCGAAACGCGTAGACGTTACGCTACCTGGTTGCTGCAGCTCTTCTGAGCTGGGGCTCTGAAGCTTTGAGCCGAGCCATCTTGCCACTTTATGTTTGGAGGTTCTTTTGTTTCCAGAGATATCACCATTGCGCCTGTGGGTGATTATCCTAGTCCCCCTGCCCCTGTGTGGACTGTGGACACGGCTGTACTGCACCTGGAGTAATTGTCCGTGGACATCAAACTGATCAGTCGGACGTGCTGTGTGGTCGGCTGGGCGGCGTTTGACGTTGCCATGTATGGTCGTATGCAATCACACTGCTAGGATGTCCCGCACCATGATCTCTGTCTGAACGCCAACTACTCCATGGATGATGTGTCGGAATTAGGCTCTATGTGGAATTCACCCTTATCGGCCTTATATGAAGTTGGAAACATCTGATGTTAACCGATCTACACTCTCCCACATTAAGGTTTGACGATACCTGTCAGCTTTTTATCCACCTCTCCCCCCCCGTTCCTGGGTTCCATTGTGTTTACACTTGGGAGTCACCCTTACTGACTTGCAACACAAGCACCCCTCGTTTAGTCTATGGGATGACCTGTTGATATATTGTCAATTTCATTGAAGTGACTGTCCTGTCCTAACCCTGTGACTCTTCATCAAGTGATGGTTGCATGTGTTCCATGTGTTCTGCTCTGATTCATCTGCCTAATTCGCAGCCCCCACTCTTCATAGCCCAGCTTCGGAACAGGGAGGTCCATCTGTGTCGGATTATGTTTTTCCACTCTATGGGGTCGAGAAGTCTGATTTATCTAGTAGGACTCTAAATATTTTGTCCATACCCTGCTTAATTTGATTCCTTTTTTTCTCAAGGTGGACAACGGACATACTAACCATACATCAGTCGATTTGATCGACCAGCAGAGGGAAATTATCATTATCTTTATTTGTGCAATTTACCTATCTTTGCCGAGATTACCCATTGATGTCTATGATATACTGTTTCATATTTGTTCATATTTATTATCTCTATTTGATGGTACTTTGAGTTGATGGTTGTTACCATGCTTGCTCTCCCCCCTAGTGGCATTTTGATTACATTACTTTCATGATTGACGGCGTTGGTGGAATTTGATGCATGAATCTCGAGGTTACTTATTGGCCAATTCTACAGTATGCCGCGGACTTGATTCATTTTCTATCTTTTTCCAGTAGCGTCGCCCATCATAGTATATTTGGCTCTGCTCCTTGCCTAGTTTTGGTTGCAGTCATTTGGAGATTGCATATCCCCTGGCCCCTTTTTTGGTTCCCCCCAGCACTTTGGTGGACCGGTATTCATGTAATTACATGATTTTGATACTTTTTTATTGCTCATATGGTAGCTGCAGCTAATCCATGCGTATGTGTTTGTTTTTTATAACCAGGTGGTTAATACTTTGTAGTGGTAAGGTGGAAGGTTCATTTTCTTTTTCAGTGAAACTCTATGTTCCATTTTTGATTTAATAAAATTTGATACTTTTATTAGGAACTTTTTGGTTTCTGTGCATTTTTTTTGCATTTTTTGTTGACCCACATATATTCATACCCATGCTACTCTAACATATGGCGCTTTCCTTGGGCATTCTTCTTCTCTAGTTGTCCAAATTTTTAATATATGCTGTTGTTTTGCCATTTGAGTTCCGCTCTTTGTGAATTTTTTGAGCGAGTGGGTGCTTTTTGTATTAATAATTTGATCTATTTGTACCCCCCCTTTTTTGTTCTTTTGTTCTTGCTGCCTGTATGCCCTCTGGGTATAGTCACCATCTCCATTTGTCCAGGTGACCATTTCACCAAGGTGGAAAGAGATGAAATTTACGTAATAATACAGTTGTCACCAGGGCCACTGATAAGGCAGTACAGCCAGTCATCCTGTACTGGGCCCAGGTACCATCAGTTCAAAAGGGGGGCCCAGGCACCTGCCAAGCAGGAGCACCAGCTGAACTGCCTTATTGCAGACACTGTTTCTCTTCTTCCTCCCCCTGCAGTGCTGCCAGCCTCTCCTTCTCTCCCTCCCTTTGGCTGCACTGCAAGGAGATATGTTCTAGCCCATGTGCCCCTTCCATCTGCTGTCCGGTCCCCCTGTTTGCAACTTTCCCCCACCTTGCTGCCGACTTCCCTCCTCTCCCGCCGGCAGCTGCTGCAGGCACACAAGGGGATGTAATTTACTGGTCACTTCCTTTCCTGAATGAACACAGTGAGTAATCGGTTCCAATCACTCCTGTGTCTATTCATCACTGAAATATAGTAAACTGTTTACTATGCTTCAGTTTGTGAATGAGCAGGAGGCCTCAGAGCGCTTCCTTTTCATTCATCTGTGCAGCTGAGGCTGTAGAGAAAGAGACTGATAAATCTATGTTCTCAGTCACTTTCGGCCGGGGGGGGGGGGCCCTGTCAGGTAGGCTGTATGGGGCCCATGATTTCTAACAGCAGCTTTAGTTGTCACCAGAACTAGAGGTGAGGGTACCTCTTCTTCTAATGGGGACACTTATTTTGGTAACAACTGTCTAGAAGTCTTCCCTGTCTAGAAGCTCTTACTTTGGAGAGAATTTCCCTTTATTTCCTTTTGCATCTCTAAGCCAGGTAGCATAGGCTATTGCATTAGGGTGTGCACCAGTGGCAGCTCGTCCGTTAGGGGCGCCGCCCCCCCCCCCCCCCCCATCCATGCATTCGGCCCCCTAATCTATATGCAGGGCGCCGGATGAATAGATTCCAATAGGGGATTTTCTTTTTTTTTTTTAGAAGCACGTGATTGGAGCCAAAGGCTCTAATAGGCTTTAAAAAAGGGTGGGCTCGGGGCGCAGAGCACTGTGTCCTGAGCCCACTCAGTTGTATGGCAATAGCAAATAAATATTCACTATTGTCACACTGATTCTCCTCCCAGCCAATCAGGAAGAGGGTTGTGAGACCCCTTTTCCGATTGGCTAAAAGGAGAAGTGATATTACTGGCCACTAGCCAGGAAGAGGGAGGAGACACGCAGCAGCGGCTCAGCCATCCAGCACTCCTCGGCTCGGACAGGAGGAGGTAAGGACCTCCCGAAATACTGAATTACCCCAAATTGGTTTGCCGCCCCCCCCCCCTGAATTAACGAGCACCAGCCGCCACTGGTGTGCACCCCAAAGCTTAAACACACATGTGTGTGTTTGTGTGTCTATATATATGGCCTTGGTAATTAATATCCCTGCCAGCACAGTGAAAGAGAACTATGTAAGCACTTCTCTTATGGCAGAGCCAGTAGAAGGGAGACCTTTCCCATCTCCCTAATGCTACCCAGAGTGATAATGCTAATGCGCACTAGGTAATTAGGGTGTGCCCAGGCACACATGACACACCCTGTGCGCACGCCAATGCAAGGCAGTGAAGGGAAAGCTCAAGGACACAGACAGAACAAAATAAATTGACAGGAGTTCTTAAAATTACCCCACCATATAAAAAAAAAAAAAACAACAGTTCTGGCTATACATACAATTCATATACAGTATCTGGTTCACTCTGTGTAAAATGTTTGAGCTGTAGAAAGCTATAAAATAAACATTAAAAGCATGTAACAGCAAAATTTGAACATTTCCCGGAAGGCATAATAGGACAGTCCACCTTTTGCAAATAAGTAATAAAATGTAGTAACATTGATCCATATACATTTACTATTTTTATTTTTTGCATAGAGCACCTTGCACCTGCGATAAGAGCTTTGTCAGGATCAACAGCTCATTTTTTTGCACTTACTAAACAGATAAAATAAAAGCTTTCATTGGTTTTAACAGATCAAAAGGAAGCAAATAAGATAAGCTCATTGTTAGGGTTTATATGCACTTTAGGTTCAATTTGTTTGTATAGCTGTGTTGTCTAAGAACATGATATTCTCTCTTCTTTTCCATTCATTACAGGAGCAGTGAGCAATGAACACCTAGAGCTATGCACTTTAAACTTGTTTGAAGTATGTTTCATGTTTTCCTGCACATAATTGATAGATACAAGGTAATAGGTGAACACTAGTCTTTATCCTAGGGCGACCAGATGTCCCCGGTTTTCGGGGACAGTCCCCAGACTGTGGACACTGTCTCCGATCTTGTCCCCGGATTGCAGGCATGTGCCCTGTGGGCAGGGGCAGACTGGCAATTTTCAGCCCAGGGGGCAAGTAGAAACCAAATGCCCACGGTGCAGCGACTCGGCCCCGCTCCAACTCTCCCTCTTCCTGTCCTCCTCCTGACCATCATTCCAGGCTGAAGCTCTGCTCCCGGTGCTCTCTGCTCACCGGCTGACATCTGGTTCCTGACCTTGCCAGCTGGTGGGGGGTGCTGGGACACCTTGGTTGGGGCTGGCTGGGGGGAGGAGAGTCTCCAGTGGGGCAATAAGCCAGCCTCTGCTCGGACACAGTTTATACCATCCATGCTGGGGGGGTGGGCCTGCGCTCTGTCCTTGTTTTCAACCCACACTCATAAGGTCAGCGGCAGGTACTTTTTACTTCTCTTCACCAGGAATCCTTTAGGCATGTCTGTAGCAGAAGCTGCACAGCCTTTTTACGGGGCATCAGATTGGCCCAGGGGGCAATTTCCCCCCAGCCCCCTGGCCCAGTCCTCCCCTACCTGCGGGCCGGGGACCCATGGGTCCAACTCCGGGCCGCGGTCAGTGCTTTTCTCCCCCTGCAGTGCCGATCCAGCCTCGATTACCACCCCCAGCAGCGCACAGTGATTGCATACATACACGGCTGTGCTGGCTGCTCTGCTGAATGGAAGGAAGGAGCAGGGAGGGGCCGGGCCCAGGCTGACACTCGGGGAGGAGCTTCAGGGGCCACACCACAAATGACAATTGGCTGCAGCCGTGACCGGCGGAGAGCCAGAATCACATTGTTAAGGTACAGAGGGAGCCCCAGGGGGTCCCGAGAGAGAAAGAGATAGATCTACTATACATAGAGAGGGAAATACAATATATAGAGAGGGAGATACAGTATATAGAGAGAGGGAAATACAATACATAGAGAGAGGGAGAAACAGTATATAGAGAGGGGGAGATATAGTATATAGAGAGAGGGAAATACAGTACATATAGAGAGGGAAATACAATATATAGAGAGGGAAATACAGTGTATAGAGAGAGGGAGATACAGTATATAGAGAGGGAAATACAGTATATAGAGAGAGGGAGATACAGTATATAGAGAGGGAAATACAGTATATAGAGAGAGGGAGATACAGTATATAGAGAGGGGAATACAGAATTATGATATCCAGTGTCTCTAAACAGAGCCTAGTCATACACAAGGCAACCTTGGCAGGAGTCTAGGGCCCGGTGGATGTCCAGGGGGGCCCAACTACAAACGTCATGCTCCTACACTAAGGCCAGGCCATACACAGTTCGAACCGGTAATGGGCAGGCTGAATGTACCAAGTTGATCAATCGATCAACTTGGGTCCAACCAGCCTGCCAGATTCTCTTGCAGTGTTATAATCAGTGTCTTCTATCAGCTGGGGGCAGCTTCCTCCGCACTCCTCTGCCCCCTTCCCCACTGGGAGAAGACAATGGCCCAGCAGGAGGGGTTGCAGGAAAGAAATTTGCTCCGTGTATGGCCGGCCTAAACCAGGGGGGCAGTATAGTTAGTCAAAGCTGGGCATCTGTCTGTCACTTCACAAGGGAGGATGTACTTGTAGGCTCTGATGGGGTCATGTCAGTTTAGGCAATGCAAATGGGGTACCTCCTCTGTACTTATTGCAGTCCCTAACAATGTCAATTGAAGGGGTAGGGGATGCGTGGTCAAAGCGGTTACTTTGCTTACAGCTCCAGTCTGCCTTAATCCATTTCTAAATCTCTCTAGGGCCTGGTCCACACCTATGCAGGTTGCAGTTTACATATTCCAGGTGCATTTTGTTTGTTTTTTTAATACATGTTTTTGATCCATTGAAGTCTATGGAACCAAAAACCATAAAATGCACAGATGTGAGCGTGACCCATAGGAAACCATGTTAAATGGACTGTAATGTGTTTCTGCAAAACTGAAAATGCACTAAAAAATGCATAGGTGTGAACCAGGCTTAAATAACGAAAATATGAGATTGTAGACTATGGTTGAAAACAGAAAAAAAATACAACCAAACCTAAAATGATTGCATAAACTGAAATTTGGGTTTCTTCACTACTACTTCTTCCTTTTTGCAAGCTTTTCCAAATAACGAATATAATAATTTAGAGATCAGTTGAAATGATTATTACAGCATCCTGTACCAGGCTATTCTCCCTTATTTTAACCACTTCAGCTCCGGAAGAATTACCCCCCTTCATGACCAGGCCATTTTTTGCGAAACGGCACTGCGTTCATTTAACTGACAATTGCGCGGTTGTGCGACACTTTACCCAAAAAAATTCTAATAATATTTCCTTATTTTCCCCCACAAATATAGGTTTCTTTTGGTGGTATTTGATCACCTCTGTGTTTTTTATTTTCTGCGCTATAAACAAAAAAAAGACCAACAATTTAGAAAAAAATAAAAACAATATTTTTTATATTCTGCTGTAAAACACATCCAATAAAAAAAATTGTAAAAAATCTAATTTCTTCATCAATTTAGGTCAATATGTATTCTACAACATATTTTTGGTAACAAAATCCCAATAAGCATATACTGAAAAAGTTATAGCATCTACAAACTATGGGCCATTTCATGTGGCCCTCGCACATGTCCTGCAGCTGTGGCACCCCCCTCGTCTCTGCCCACCTTGTCTCAGCAGGCGGCAGCAGAGAGGAGGACAGAACTCCTCCGCCAGATCCTGCGCTTCTCCATGCAGCAGCGGAGAGGCTAGCTTCTGCCACTCCCCCACCTCTGCAGTCAGCAACAGAGAGGAGGACAGGACTCCTCCAACAGATCCTGCCACTCTCTGTGCTGCTGCAGCACCCCATCGTGTCCACCCCCCCAGTCTCAGCAGACTCCAGCAGCTGACTCTAGCCCTCCTCTGGTCCTCCCCCAGACCCTGCACTTTCTGCTTCCCAGCTCTGCCCCCCAGCTTCTTCCCAGCAGCAGCACAAGGTAAAGGAGGTGCACTGTGATGTAAGGGAAGGGGGGGGGGATTCTTGACTTCGGATAATGGGGGCTCTCAACAGCTGATATAAGTGGGAGGGGTGGTAGATCTCTGGACATCTAGTCTTACAGATACAACAGGCCCTGTGAGGGCAGCTATAATGCTGATGCGGCCCAAAATGAAATTGAGT
This sequence comes from Pelophylax lessonae, assembly GCF_965119305.1. Lineage (NCBI taxonomy): Eukaryota > Metazoa > Chordata > Amphibia > Anura > Ranidae > Pelophylax > Pelophylax lessonae. The sequence goes on along the minus strand of NC_138771.1, from coordinate 466,002,242 downwards.
TTGGCATCTCTGCTCTAGAAGCTGGAAATTACGGTAGTAGGCACTACTACTATAGTGATTGCTGCTAGCTTTGAGGTCTGTGTGCAGAGACTACACTGCTGCTTACTAAACACAAGAGAGCGACTTGATCCTGATCATGTGACCACTGTGACAGCCAATCACAGAGTACACTAATTGCTTTATTCCATGAAAAATGAGATGGTTGCATAATACTGTCTCCACCCATAAACCACACACCCCGGATGCGTTTCACTCAAAATGGGCTTGCTCTCACAGGAGAAGTGTGGCTTGTTAGATAGAGACAGTACGTATGTGAGTGTCTGATTTTTCATGGTATAAATCAATGAGTGGATTGCTCTCATCCAGTGCATATTCTCATGTTGCAGTGGTGATGACTCATAGGAGTTAGCACCTTAATAACCGTGGATAAATGGAGAAGGTTAGGGGCAGCGTTACACATTATGGATTGTCCAGCCAATCACAGAGATCACATAGTAGACCTTCCTACCCACCAGGCATAATAGCCAGGTCAAAGGAACTCTGGGGCTGGGTAGGAAGGGTTTAAAACATGATTTTTAACCATTTTCAAGGGTAAATCGATCCTGCCAACTGTAATTTCTGTATGGCGTGTTATTCTCTCAACAGTAAGATGCATTCCATTAGCTTCTGGACACCACCTTCTAGTCTCTAAAGTCTGTGGCCCCAGAAACCATGGATCATTCTGTCCAGGGATTCAATTCAGTGATCTTGGACATGTAGGATATGATGTGAGTGTTTATGGTGTCTATGCTGGGTGCACTGTAACGTTATACAGTCCTATAACCACACGGGAAGGTGGCAAAGTGAAAGTATTTTAACAGAAGTCCATGGAGGATAGAGAAGAATTGACACAAATATTGGACCCAAAAGGGGAAGAGGGAGTTGTGTCCCTTGCTGCTGAGAGGGAGTACTTTGCCACTAATCAATTGTAGCACCCTTCTAGGTAGGTGCTAGTGAGAAAGTATAGTTTGCTTTCTGTCTGCTTACCAGAGGGGCTGCAGGTAAATCTATATTGCTCCCTGCCTACCAGAGAGCAGGATCTGTTAGTGAGGTCTGCTCATTGTGCTCAGTATGTGATTCATTCAGTCTGAAGAGTGTTTCACGCTGGTCCAATAGGGAGGCATGTTGGACAGTGGGAGGAAACCTTACAATTGGGTGCATAGGCTTTTGATACAGTCCTGATGATTGGCAGAGGGCAGGTCGCCTTGGTGTGTTCTGGGATACTGCATAAAAGCCAGGAGCACATGTGCTGTGGGGTCTTTGGCTGGAGAGTGGAGTCCCAGAGGGAGGGTCGGCTGCCTCCTCCGCTGTAGAGGTGCCATTCGGTCGCAGGAAGTCGTCCTGAGGGCCAGAGGAGTGGATGAGTGGAGCTGAACCCAGAGGTCCAGGAGAGCTGACTGAGAGGGGAGACACTGGAGACCCTGGGACTACAGTATCGTGAGTACAGGGAATTGTGTCAAGGGGCTTGACCTGAGGGGGGCCACCCCTGCTATCCAGTCAGTGGATGGGTGTCAGCAGAGGAAGAAAGTGAGGATACTAGGGAGAGTATCCCGAAGATAACTAGTTGTTCACCAAGTCCTACAAACAACAAGGAGCTGGGGGGGCACACCCTGAACATGCATTTCTAAATCTGGTGCAGCTATGAACCAAGCAACGAGCATATTTACAAAGAATAGCGCACACATGCAAAAGAAATGACTATCAAATATAAAGGCAATCAATAAATAAAAATGGGAATTTAGTCCCACCATTTTGCCATATCGTGCTCAAGCCCACCACTACGTCAAAGTACCCCATTGTCAGTGGGTCCTACACTATCCATATAAAGAAGGATGAATCCAGCCTCTCTAAACCATTGGAGATACTTACTCCTTACTGGGAGAGATGTGCAACTGCACTATAAGGGACTCCTCTTAAATCTGCTAGCTAGTGGACATTGATAGAGTACAGGTGTGGGAGGGTGGGGTGCTCAACCCCAGAGTCTGGTCAGACCGAATACATACACACAACAAGGAGCCGATTCATTCAGTCTGAAGAGTGTTTCACGCTGGTCCAATAGGGAGGCATGTTGGACAGTGGGAGGAAACCTGACAAGTGGGTGCATAGGCTTTTGATACAGTCCTGATGATTGGCAGAGGGCAGGTCGCCTTGGTGTGTTCTGGGATACTGCATAAAAGTCAGGAGCACATGTGCTGTGGGGTCTTTGGCTGGAGAGCGGAGTCCCAGAGGGAGGGTCGGCTGCCTCCTCCTCTGTAGAGGTGCCATTCGGTTGCAGGAAGTCGTCCTGAGGGCCAGAGGAGTGGATGAGAAGAGCTGAACCCAGAGGTCCAGGAAAGCTGACTGAGAGGGGAGACACTGGAGACCCTGGGACTACAGTATTGTGAGTACAGGGAATTGTGTCAAGGGGTTTGACCTGAGGGGGGCCACCCCTGCTATTAGGACAGTCAGTGGATGGGTGTCAGCAGAGGAAGAAAGTGAGGATACTAGGGAGAGTATCCCGAAGATAACTAGTTGTTCACCAAGTCCTCTTAAGGATAGGAGGCTTAATCTAAATTCATTCAAAGTGGCAGGATGAATCAACAGCCTGGCTGTTCCAAATCTATTGTAAAGCAGAGAAGATCGGAGTCCTCAGTCACTCTGAATAGTTACAGTTGGTTGGAGTATCCCACAATTTCCTTCTATGCCCATTTTATAATAAACTACAAAAACAACCAAATACCACTGGATTGATTATTGGAGTGTGAGTCAAAGAGAATCAAGGACATCTCTTTACTTATGGCTGGGTGATGGTAACCAGGGGGAATCTACAGAGTAAATATCAAGCAATCCCTACTAGGGCAGTGCTACACAATACTCCCGCACACAGCCTCTACTTTATCAACACAGCACCAAGGTCTGCTGGGAGCCAAAAGACAATTTTGGCACTGAACCAAGCATGTTTTGCATCACGTGTTTTTCACATTTTTTTAGCACCACAAGCATGTTGTGCCACATAGGATATTCTATTGCTAGTGACATAAACACCGGAAATGACGCCATTAAGATGGCAACAAAACCTCAAGTGGGGTCTCGCTGAGTATGTTTGTCCCCAATCAAGGAAATCCAGTTTAAGGTGAGGTCTGCATACATATAGGACACCACAGGCTATATCTCCATTAGCTCCTGATGATGCGCTTGGCGCAAAACGGCCGTTGAGCTTGGTGATATGCCTGAGGTACAGCCGCCATTTTATGTTTAGATTGGCAACATTTAATATTTATCCAGGGTGACTGGCTGAGACATCTTTGTTCACCCTCTTTCTGAACGTTTTGGGAGATCTATTACAGTCCGAGAGGAAAGATATCTGAGGCCATAATTGCTGTCCTATAAATTAGACAGCAATTAATTCTGGTGAGTCTGCATTTCAGCCATTTGGTGGAGGCATACTGTGTGCAAGTTATTTCTAAAGGTGCTTTCACACGGGCTTTCCGCCCGGCGGACTTCGTTTTGCTCAGTGGGGATCGATCCGCTGATCCCCGCTGAGCAGGCGGATGACAGGTCCATCTCTGTTCATTGTGCAGAGACAGACCTGTCAGATCCCCGCTCTCCTCTATGGGAGATCAGATGAAAAGGGACCGCCTGTTCAGAGTTTCCATCCATCTGGATTTCACGGACAGGATCGGATTGCATCGGGTGTCAGCGGGCATGTCACCGCTGACATCCACTGCTCCATAGGGGCGCATGGAGCATCCAATCAGGTCCGCCTGAAAAAACTGACAGGCGGACCTGATCGGAAAGCCTGTGTGAAAGGGGCCCTTTAGAGCACTCCAATCTTTTACACTTGGATTTATCTTGACTGGACACTTTCATAATCAAGGACACTTTATTACACCTGCTTCCTATGTTCTTTTGAGCAACTTAGCACTTTCTTTGTCACATTTTATTCATAAATATGAACATTTGTGTATGAATAATGGACATTTTATTACATTCATATTTTCGTTTGTCCCAAGTTAAACACTTTATTGTGATGCATTAATCCTTGTTTATAGTGCTGCAATCCTTCTCCTTTTATATGTTAGGTGTTTTAGCATGATTTTCAGAAACACAAACAAAAATGCTCTTTTTCGCCTGTGTTTCTGCGACTCCCAGATGGGAACAGGGCCTTAGGTACTTATTCCATTCATTTTGGAAAGATTTCCTTTCATTTCCTGTTGTGTCTCAAGGACAGAAAATGAAGGTAATAATTTCCAGCTGGACACAGACACCAAAAGATAACATGATGAGAGGTTTAAAGGAGATGTACAGCCAAAGCTTGTTTGGCTGTACCTCTCCTATGGATCACAGGGGTGCAGTTTGTTCTGCCCTCCTGTGACCTATTTTGTGCAGAGATCGGTCTGAGGTCTGCTCTTTGCTGCTGACGTCACAGAAGTTGGACCAGGCTCCGCGTCATCATGACCACGGAGTTGCGATCCACCAGGTGCCTTGACTGACACCCAGCTCAGGCTCTCAGTGAGCGGAAGAGAGCCTGAGCCAGCCGCTCCCACCCCTCCACAGCTCAGCACTCCAATGAGCGAGGAGGGGGCAGAGCAGAGAGCTGTGACTGACTGTCAGAAGCTCTCTGCTCACAAAGCTGTCAAAACTGAGCGATCAGTGGTGTTTGATCGCTCAGTTCTCAGTGTAGAGGCAGTTTGGTGCTGCATCCACCTAGGTAAGTATACATGGGGAAAAACCAGAATCTTATACATCTCCTTTAACCCTTCTCTACTCAATCATAGCCTAAAAAGACGTGGGTTTTACATACATTTTAAGCTGAAATGGTTGTAGCATTAATATTAGTAAAGGTATGGATGGTGAGTAGGTTCCTTAGTGCCGGTTCACACTGCCGCGACCACTAAAGTCGCCTCAGAAGGGGCGACTTCCAGCGCGACTTTTGGCACGATGCTAATTGAGGTGACTCACATTGAAGGAAAAACATCTTTTGTCTGTCTGTTTGTCCAGAAACTTAAAAAAAAAAAAAAAAAAAAAGAGCATTTTTCATATAATTTTTAAGAAGCACATGCCTCCAAAGATGCCCAAAAAATGCCCGATAAATGCCTGAAAGAAAAAAAGCCAGCTGGAGAGAAGCCGCATTCCTGTGCTACTAAAAATTATAAGAAAAATGCTATTTTTTGGGGGGTTCTGGACATGCTACAGAGCTGAAACTTCACAGGTACACTTTTTAGACCCCCCAGACACTAAATACAAAAAAAGTCATGCCTGCCTCCAAAAATGCCCGATAAATGCCTGCAAGAAAAAAAGCCAGCTGGAGAGAAGCAGCATTCCTGTGCTACTAAAAATTATAAGAAAAATGCTATTTTTCGGGGGGTTCTGGACATGCTACAGAGCTGAAACTTCACAGGTACACTTTTTAGACGTCACAGACACTAAATACAAAAAAAGTCATGCCTGCCTCCAAAAATGCACGATAAATGCCTGCAAGAAAAACGGCCAGGTGGACAGAAGACATATTCATGTTTTAATAAAAATTATGCTCTTTTCTTGTTCAATACCATTTTTATGGAAAGTCGGATCACAAGTCGGATCACAAGTCGCTTCAATTAAGATAAGGAGGCGACTCCCATTGAAGTATATGGGACATGTCGGATCACAAGTCGCCTCAAAGTAGTACAGGACCCTTTTCTGAAGTCGGAGCGACTTCAGTAGTGCCAATTAACCGGTTGCCGACTGCGCACAGTATATTTACTGCGGAAGTCAGCCCCGGCCAGGCAGAGTGACGTAGATCTACGTCACTCGCCTGTCACTGCTATTAGAGCCAATAGCGGGCGAGCGCGCGCCCGCTGAGGCGCGCGCCCGCCTCGGCTAGTTCAGGGAGGAGTGCGGGCGTGTGACCGGCGGACCCGATGTCCGCCGGTCACTCGCCGATCTTCGGTACAGCGGGAGAAAGGCAGAGCGGCTTATGTAAACAAGCCGCCTGTCATTCTCCCCTGTGTAAAAATGAAGATCAGACGGTTCTACTATGTAGAACCGTTGATCTTTGTTTTTACACCAATAGCATTGTCCCACTACAGTTAGAATCACGGCCCTAGGACACACTTAACCCCTCCCTGTCCAATACAGTTAACCCCTTCCCTGCCAGTGTCATTTTTGCAGTAACAGTGCATATATATAGCACTGATTACTGCAGTAATGTCACTGGTACCCCCAAAAGTGTCAAAAATGTCAGTCAAGGGTCCGATCTGTCCACCGCAATGTCGCAGTACCGCAAAAAAAATCGCAGATCGCCGCCATTATTCGTTAAAAAAAAAAACACCAAAAAGGACAAAAATCTTTCCCTTTGTTAGTAAACGCGATAACCTTTGCGCAAACCAATCAAAATATGATTTTTGCGATTTTTTTTACCAGACATATGTAGCATAAAACAATTTGGCCGAAAATGTTAAAAAATTTTGATTTTTACATTTTTTTTGGGGGAATTTCATATAAAAATAAGTGAAAAATATTCTTATTTTTGCAAAAATTACGCTCTTTTTTTGTTTATAGCGCATGATCAAAAAATCGCACAGGTGATCAAATACCACCAAAAGAAAGCTCTGTTTGTGGGAAAAAAAGGACGTCAAATTCGTACATTCATTCTTTTAACACATCATTATTCTTTTATGCATCACTATTTTATCACATCACTATTCTGTCACACATCACTATTCTGTCACACATCACTATACTGTCACTCATCATTATTCTGTCACACATCACTATACTGTTACTCATCACTATTCTGTGGCTAAGGTTGTTTAACACATTTATGGCAAGCATTCAAAAGAGCTAAGGATAAAAAAAGAGTGACAAATCATTGTGCAGGATCAGCTGGGAAACAAACCTCACAGCTAAAGCCACTTTAACACTTGTGCAACCTAAAAGTCGTACAATTTTGCTATGATTTTTTAAGTGATTTTGACGTGGTTTTGCTGCGATTTGACTGGACTTGAAGCAATGCCTGTGTAATATTGAGGTCTATGGACCTCAAAACACATCAAAGTCAGACAAAGTAGTGCAAGGACTACTTTGAAGTTGTTGCGACTTGAAGTCGCACAGATATGAACGGTACTCATAGGAAATCATAGAGTACGACTTGTCATGTGACTTTGCAGTCCCAAGTCGTACAAGTGTGAAAGGGGCTCTACCTGTCCTCTATTTTTAACTGGTGATCCTGCCAGTGACATACTTTATGCCACGGGTGCCCAACCTTGTGAAGAGCGAGGGCCAGTTAGGTGACTTGGTAATCAGTCACAGGCCCCAACAGGTCCGTGCCACTCTGCATATGTGGACAAGAACATAGCCCACTCTACTCTATGGGCCCTCCATTCTGATCTGTCTCGATGGAAGGGGACGAATCCCCTTCTGCTTCTTCTAGTGGAAGGGATTGGAGGTAGGCGGGTGTAAACGGACACAAATCCATTTACATCTGCTGCTCCACGAAGGTGAAAAGCAGACAGGTGGACCCGACCGAATCGATTATGTGAAAGGGGGTCTAAGGCTGCTTTCATACTGATGCGCTGTAGTGTACCTGCACCGTGGGTTCAGCGCAGTGCACCTGTGGCTTTCCTGGGGGTTACCTGCACTTTGCCATAGACTTCTAATATATCTTGCGGGTGTGGAGCACTTTCTGTGCAACAAAACTTGTGCATTCAGAAGTTTTGGTGCGCTTTCAGAAAGCCCACCCAACCCGCAGGTAATAAAAGAAGTCTATGAAAGCAGCCCAGTAACAGAACAGATATGTCCATAGATACAGTGTGATTTTAGAATATAAACTGACCTTTAATAATAATCTTCCATTCAAAAAATGTACTATGTTGCAGGTTATTGTAAACCCAACATTTTATATTCCTGATATGTATCTGCTGTACCATGTACTTGTATGAAAATGTCTCCTGTTCTCTTTGTATTGCTTCCTTTATGTGAAATCCCTGGTGTTCCTGCCAGTCCCTCTGGCTTTCTTATTCAACCAGTAGCAAAGTTCTTTTCTTGATTTATACCTACAGGTATGGCTTACCTGTAGTAGTAAATATCTCCTAAATGTGCACTGTTTAAGAAATATTTACTTTAGTAGCCAAATGTGACATCACCAGCGCATGCGCACTGCGCTCTCAATAGGCGGCATGCCGTCCATTGAGAGAGCCGTGCCACAGCTGTTACTCCAGCACACATGCACAGAAGTGACGTCATCATGGCTCTGCCATTCGAACGACCAAAGCCCATGAACCCGGAAGCAAGCCTGGGTGAAGATGGAAGCCCTGTGCTGGAGGGCTTAGTTTTGAGGTAAGTCTTTTATAATGTGCTAGTTTGGGATCCATACTAGCACATTATGCTCTTAACTTGTAGGGGAAAGATTTTTTTTGTGGTTCACTACCGCTTCAAAAACTGACTGCACTAGGCATGAGTGCACTGTATGGTCAGTTCTCTAGCTGTGCTGAGAACTCAGCTTGCTCTCCTCCAATGATCAGACTTACCCTGACATGCCCCCCCCCCCCACAGTGTGCTGCCATTTCTCCTCCTCCAGCTTTCTATGCAGTTGAGAACACAGGGCAGTGGTGGAACTATCAGGGTCGCAAAGGTCGCACTTGTGACCGGACCTTGTCATTCTGCCACTGTTGGAGGAAGGCCCAGTGGGGTTGCTTGCCGCAGGACTTTGAGCTGAGAGCATCTCTCTCGTACAGCTCAGAGCAGGAAATTAACAGTTCCCCCTCCCTTTCACTCTTCCCCCGCGTGGATGGGAGAGGAGAAAGCCAGTCTCCTCCTTATCCTCCCACCCCTCTCCTCCTGTGTGTACCACAGACAGAGTGAAGCTAAGCAGCTCACACTTCCCACGGTGCACACAGGAGGAGAGGGGTGGGAGGAGAAGAAGCAGACCGGCTCTCTTCTCTCTCATCGGTACGAGAGAGGGGTAAACTGTCAGTGCAGGCATCTGGGCTGTATGAGAGAGACCATCCCAGCTCAGAGTCATGCTGAGGAGGCATTGATGGACTGCACTGATGGGCAATGATAGGTGGCTTTGATGAGCACTGATAGGTAGCACAGGTGGTACTGAAATAAAAATATGCACTGTTACTGTACTAATGACACTGGCAGGGAAGGGGTTAACACCAGGGGTGATTAAAGGGTTAAATGTGTCCCTAGGGGGTGCTTTCTAACTGTGTGGTGCATGCACTTATGGAATGAACACAGAGACCTGTGTTCCTAACCACTTGCCTACTGTGCACTTAAACACCCTTCCCATCCAGGCCAATTTTCAGCTTTCAGCGCTGTCACACTTTGACTGACAATTGCGCGGTCATGCTACACTGTACCCATATGAAATTTTTATCATTTTTTTCACACAAATAGACCTTTCTTTTGGTGGTATGTAATCACCTCTGGGTTTTTTATTTTTTACAAAAAAAAGAATAAAGACAGAAAATTTTGAAAAAAAAAAAAGTTTTTCTTATTTTCTGCGAGTAAATTTTGAAAATTAATTTTTCTCCTTCACTGATGTGCGCTGATGAGGCGGCACTGATGGGCACTGATAGGCTGCACTGATGGGCACTGATGAGGTGGCACTTATGGGCACTGATGAGGAGGTACTAATATGCCGCACTGATGAGCACTGATAGGCGGCACTGAGAGGCGGCACTGAGAGGCGGCACTGAGAGGCGGCACTGATGAGCACTGATAGGCGGCACTGATGAGCACTGATAGGCGGCACTGATGAGCACTGATAGGCGGCACTGCTGGGCACTGAGAGGTGGCACTGCTGGGCACTGAGAGGCGGCACTGAGAGGCGGCACTGACGGACGGCACTGATGGGCACTGATAGGCGGCACTGATGGGCACTGGCGGATGGCACTGGACACTGATGGGTGGCACTGATGAGCGGCCCACACTCAGTGCCCATAGTGCTGCCAGTCAGTGCTCATCAGTGCCTAGATGAGCAGGCACTGATGGGCACTGACTAGCAGCACTATGGGCACTGATTGTGGGCATTGATGGGGGGCACTGATGGCGGGCACTGTGGGCACTGATGGGGGGGCACTGTGTGTGTGTTTTTACCTTCAGTAATCAGGGCACTGGTGATCGGTGCCCTGATTACATTCTCCTGTGTCCCTGGCGCTGTGAGGCTCCCCCTCCTTCCTCACACTGCAGGCTCCGTGTGAGGAAGGAGCGCCGGCGATGAGAGATGATCTCATATGTTTACATATGAGATCATTGCTCATTGGACGGCCCGATCACGTGGTGAATGGCCGCTGTGATTGGCCATTCACCACGATCTGTGATCGGCCGTGTCCAAGGGACACGGCCGACAAAGATTTTCCCCGCAGCGCGCTCGCGGGAGCGCGCTGGGGGCGTGTCACATGGAGGCCGTTTAAAAACGGCCTCCCGAAAATTCGAGTCCACGCTGCAGCCGTATATAGGCTGTAGCGCGGATGGGAAGAAGTTAAATAGGAGGAACACAGGATCCCTGTGTTCATTGCTGACAGAACAGCGGTCTGCCGTGTTTACAACAGCAGACCGCCATTCTGTCTCTATGGGGAGTGATCGCGGGTGCCCGGCAATTGGGGCCGCTGAACCCGCAGATCAGCTTCCCCTTTGGCAAATGGGCACGTGGGGGGAATTACAGTGTATAAAGTACTATTTTTACTTAGTTTAATCGGAACACATCTTGCATAAAAAAAAGAAAATGTTGCTTCTTTTTTATACAATTTTCTATGGCGGCTGGGTTACTTTCAGGGGAATTCTGGACTTCATTTACTCATGCTGGTGGCCAAGTTTCAAATATACATCTGTTGAGGAATTATGTGATATGAGAAGATTGCAATGTGCAGCTGGCCTTCTCCATCCTCTGCTCTCAGCTAGAAAAAGGCAGAAAAGTACAAATAAACAGGCATTTTCTAAGAAGTTGTCTAGTAAGCATTCCCTTCTTGTTTCCATCCAGACCCTTTTTTTGGAACCCCCGTTATCTTATACATGGATATCAGCAATGGGAAATTTCATGATGCGGAGGTAATCCGATTACTCACAGTGGAGAGTCCAATACAGATAAATGCCATTCATGTGCTTACAAAGTGAAAGAAGTTAAAATAATCAGACATTTCTGTATCCCTGCAGACAACAATGGAAAAGCTCTTGTAAAAACTGCCACAAGGCCCAGAGTAAATCCATGCATTGCAATGTTCTTCGCCCGGACTTTAATGGCACAATAGGAGCAGACAGACCTTTCAGCCCTCGTCACTTAAAACTGAAGTCCGGGCAAACAGCTAAAAACACAGATGAAATACATACATGGGAACCGTTTTACTTGCCAAAGTTTGTTTTGCTGTCCATCTACTCGTGAGGTTTACACAGCTCTGCCACACATATCCATCCACTCCTTAGGTTTCCCCAGCTCTGCCACACAGCACAACCCTGTCTGGCATGACAGAAGGACTCTTTTTTTTCTGCTGCAGTTACGTTACACTCAGGGCCGGCCCTACCATTGGACCAAGGCAGCACTTTGAGAGGGGCAGCAAATAGACACCCAGGCTTTTTTTCTTTAGCGTTTTTTTGTGTCCTCAGTTTGCCGCACGTTACCGGCGGCATTTCCCCATCTCTATCTGCAGCCCGTCGTGGAAACTGATAAGAATGGAGGTGAAGCATCTCCTCCTGAGAACATTCCTCACGTCATTGTGGTGTGCGCAATGACGTCAGACATCAGCGCACTCCATCTCACGCAGGGCAGGCTGGATCTTCTTGGGTGGTGAGCGTGGCAGACACAGGAGTGACAGGAGGACTGAGGACAGACAGTGGGTGTTTGGTGGACTGGTCTGGTGGTGAGTGATGGAAGACTATAACAGTATGTATAATTGTGACGAGACCCTTGTTCGCTCGCTTCCGCTCTCCCGACACTCCTCTGTTTCTAGTGAGTCAGCTTGCAGATCGCAACGTTTGATGGTTCGGTCAACCAAGGATCCGGGATCCGAACTACAGCTTTGTGCTGTCCGGAATCCATTAGAACACACACCAGGCAGGCTGTATGTAAGTTCAAACAGGAAGACAATTTATTGGAAGAACACAGCACACTTTTATACAGAATTTGGAACATCCTGTCCCCAACAACCGCTTTCTTATTGGTCAATTGTAAAGTACCTGCAGTTCCCCTTCTGGTCCTCCTTAGCCATGCAAATGAGGAATTGAAAATGAGTCAGCAGTGATTGGTCAGATAGCTTGACCAGAAGGACTGCCATGTGCAAGGAGACAGAAGCCCCCAGGGGGCAATCAATGTACACAATAGCCAGACACAGAACAATGGTTCCCTAACGAGCCCTCAATACACATTACTCTGAGTGTCAATACATCCCTTAGCAGACAGCAGGTGAGTTCATTAGCACACCCGACAATAGGTGAATGGAAAGCCACCTCAGACAAAAGCAACATTGTTAGACAGTCATTGAACTTCCTGGAATGACCATATTAGGAGTTGTACTTCCTGGTCAGAGACCTCATACTGACAAATATGAAGCAATTCAAACCATCACCCATCTGTCCTTAAATTCCAGTGACGGTGAGCACCGTCACAATAATATTTTCTAAATTTTATATTTATAAAAACGAATGAATGTGTGGACCTTTTGGTGGGCGTAATTTTTTTTTTTTTTTGGGGGGGGGGGGGGGCAGCATTTCATTCTTGGTCCAGAGCAGCACAATGTGTTGAGCCAGCCCTGGTTACACTCACAGGTCTTGTCTGCCCCAGCCAGTGACTGGACAGTGAAAGGAGAAGCAGCACATTTATGAGCTCATCTATCTGTCACTCTTCTTTCTTTCCTATCAGCACCACCTTTTTTCACTGCTGCACTATGATTGGCTGCTTGTGCTGCTTCTCCTTATCCTAGTCTGAGCCCTGCTGTACAGGTACTACTAGATTTTATATTTACTCTAAACTGTATGTCCACCCTAAAACAAAAATCCCTTCATCTATAGACATCCACGATCTAAGACAGGCATGTCCAACCTGCAGCCCTGAACCGCAGGCAATGCGGCCCACTGCCCCCCTGACAATTTTTTTTTTTGCTGGGGGGGAAGGAAGTCAGGTTGGGGGCATGGCCAAAGCAGCTTCCAACTAACGGTAGGCGGGGGGGGGGGGGGGGGGAGGCGAGCATGCGCAGTGTTTCTGACTCCTACCACCATGACCACTTCAAATCACTGATATGGTCCTGGTGGTTAGAGTCTTCCTTTATTATCTCTCAGAAGAAGTAAGCCTCTGTATACTGATTACATTTCATCTGATCATCCTCTAGTTGTGTTGAATTAGTGCAGGGGGCGCGGGAAGGGCGCGGCGGCTTTTTTTTCTACTTATATACCCTAACTATAGTATATATGTTATATGCGGCCCGAGAAAATTTCTCTATAATCAATGTGGCCCAGAGAAGCCAAAAGGTTGGACACCCATGATCTAAGACTAACCTATCTTGCCCTGTAAAGAAGAAAGTAGTATACAAAACTTTTTTGAAGCCGATCCGATCCAATCCGACCTCCAGCAGCGGAAGATCTGAAGAGGACAAAGCTGACAACGGCTGTGAAATGAATGGGGAGTGACGTCACCCATAGACCTAATATTGGCTTCCACAGTGAAGCCGTGGCCGACAGCTCAGTGTGGGATCGGGTCAGATGGGCTTCAGAAAAGGTAAGTATACCGATTTCTTCTTTACCGGGCTAGATAGGTTAGTGTTAGATCGTGGATGTCTGTAGATTCAGGGATTTTAGTGTTAGGGTGGACTTACACTTTAAACAAGCAAACCTGTTAACCTCCCTGGCGGTATGATTATGTCAGGAATTACATACCAAAAGCGGTACAATTCTTTTCATGGAAATTTGGCGTTATGTATTATAGGCCTACAATTCTTAGTAATTACTGACTTAAACCTGACCAAAACAAGACTCTAGTAGACATCCCAGATGTGATAAATTTGAAACACAAACGCATGAATTATAATTGAATCAATAATATAATTTTATATATATATATATACATATATATATATATATATATATACATATATACACATATATACATATATATATATGCGTATATATATATATGCATATATATATATATATATATATATATATATAAAATATAAAATGTGTTATGTATTTGTGTTTTGTGCAACGTTTTTTTTTTTTTTTTCGAATTTCCCTCCCTAGTTCCGCTCCCATGCAGCATTGCTGCTGCAGGGAACGGAACTAGGAAGTCATCACACCGACGGAGGACGGAGGAGCGGCGGGACTCTCGGCTGGCGGTCACAGCAATGAGAGATCATCGCTGGATCGCCAGGAGAAGGTAAGAGAACACCGCTGCGCTCTCTGCACATTCACCCCGAGCGTGACTCGGGGTTACCGCTCCTGATAGAAAAAATCAACCCTGAGTCACGCTCGGGATCACCGCCAGGGAGGTTAACCTTTTCACTGATGTTGATGTAAAGATATTGCTGCTACAAATAGGGGGCACTTTGGCACAATGGCCAGGGCTGCAACAGGCAAACAGAGTGGCATAGAATTGCAGGTAGGGTTAAACTCTGGTTTTAAAAGAAATCTATTTAACCACTTCCTGCCCGCCCTATAGGCAATTGACGGCGGGAAGGTGGTTACATTATCCTGACCCGCCGTCATATGACATTGCACAGGAGAATGCGCTCTGCGTGCCCCCAGCGCCAGCTAATATTTCATAATCAGTTACAGCATACAGCTTTTTTTTCCCCTTTTGGGATAAAGATTTTACATAAATAAATAAACGCTGACCATTCTAAGCACCCCTGTCAGTGGTAAATGGTTAGTCTCATCTCTGTAACTAATAGATCTGCGGGACAGCTTGTTCTTTTGAGAAAAAACAGACTTACTGGCTGGATCAGTAGGTGAAAATAAAAGAAAGCCTAAAAAAACAAACAAATGCAACATATCTAAGAATTGGGAAGCTGCAATATAATAAATGTTTGCTTTGGGTTTAATACTGCTTTAAGTGTGTTTATATTTGGAGCATTTACATGTGAGCAGTGAGGGGCTGACAACGCATCAAAGCATACAAATGATGCATTTTCATTGCCGTAGACTTCTGCAAACCTCACAGTGCTGTACAATGGGAAAAAAAGACAGGTCATATTTCTCAGATCATGCTGCAAATCAGTGCCTAGATGTGAAAATCATTTATTGATAACATTAGGACTATGTGCACATCCACTGTAATACATTGCAACACTTGCCCCTAAGTGTGTGTATAGAGCAGTGATGAGGAACCTTGGCACCCCAGATGTTTTGGAACTACATTTCCCATGATGCTCAGCTACACTGCAGAGTGCATGAGCATCATGTGAAATGTAGTTCCAAAACATCTGGGGTTCCTAGGTTCTCCATCACTGGTACAGAGCATGCCCAAGCAAGAGAACCTGTCCCTTTACCCTAAATCACATGTGTCAAACACAAGGCCCGCGGGCCGAATCTGGCCCTCCAGGCTATTTCATGTGGCCCTCGCACCTCTCCTGCAGCTGCAGGTGAGTTCCAGCCCTCCTTTGGTCCTCCTCTAGACCCTGCACTTTCTGCTTCCCAGCAATGCCCCAGCTTCTTCTTCCCAGCAGCAGCACAAGGTAAGGGGGGTGTACTGTGATGTAAGGAAGGGTGGGGAACTGTTGACTTCTGATGGTGGGGGAACTCTTGACTTCTGATGGTGGGGGAACTCTTGACTTCTGATGGTGGGGGAACTGTTGACTTCTGATGGTGAGGGAACTGTTGACTTCTGATGGTGGGGGAACTCTTGACTTCTGATGGTGGGAGAACTCTTGACTTCTGATGGTGGGGGAACTCTTGACTTCTGATGGTGGGGGAACTCTTGACTTCTGATGGTGGGGGTAACTCTTGACTTCTGATGGTGGGGGTAACTCTTGACTTCTGATGGTGGGGGTAACTCTTGACTTCTGATGGTGGGGGAACTCTTGACTTCTGATGGTGGGGGTAACTTTTGACTTCTGATGGTGGGGGAACTCTTGACTTCTGATGGTGGGGGAACTCTTGACTTCTGATGGTGGGGGAACTCTTGACTTCTGAAGGTGGGGGGAACTCTTGACTTCTGATGGTGGGGGTAACTCTTGACTTCTGATGGTGGGGGTAACTCTTGACTTCTGATGGTGGGGGTAACTCTTGACTTCTGATGGTGGGGGAACTCTTGACTTCTGATGGTGGGGGTAACTTTTGACTTCTGATGGTGGGGGAACTCTTGACTTCTGATGGTGGGGGAACTCTTGACTTCTGATGGTGGGGGAACTCTTGACTTCTGATGGTGGGGGTAACTTTTGACTTCTGATGGTGGGGGAACTCTTGACTTCTGATGGTGGGGGAACTCTTGTCTTCTGATGGTGGGGGAACTCTTGACTTCTGATGGTGGGGGAACTCTTGACTTCTGATGGTGGGGGAACTCTTGACTTCTGATGGTGGGGGAACTCTTGACTTCTGATGGTGGGGGGGCTCTTGACTTCTGATGGTGGGGGGGCTCTTGACTTCTCATGGTGGGGGGGCTCTTGACTTCTGATGGTGGGGGGGCTCTTGACATCAGATGTAAGAGGGGATGGGGTGCTCTGGACATCTAATCTTACAGATTCAACCGGCTCTTTGAGGGCAATCATAATGCTTATGTGGCCCGAGAAGAAATTGAGTTTGACACCCCCACCCTAAACGGTTCGTTCAGTGATAATATAATACATATATCAATGATATATGACAATATACTGTACAATAACTTTATATTCGTTGAAATGTAGACACCAAATCCTACTAAGTATTCTATACACTACACACTTTCAATTGTGTGCATGATCTATCCAATCCCTTTTAAATTGGTCCTATTAAAAATTAACCAACTGAAACACTTTTAGGCTTTCCATCATCAGTAAGCAGGGATAATTCCTCTGTGTGAGGTCCTCTCCATGAAAGACATTATTGCATGTTGCCATGGTAACGCGGTTAAAAGATTCTTTAAAAGAGCCTAAAATACATTTCCCCCTCCCCACCCATTACACCAATACGATTTAATAATACGAGCTGATAATGGTTTATACCATGGGGTTTTTGTGTGAGTTTACCTAAAGAAAAAGAGGTGAATCCAAGCAGTTCTTGTGATCTTCGTCACAAGGGAAGGATCATCGATTGTTTTCTGCGAGCTACAAGAAAATAAAAAAATAATGTTACAAAATAAGAACTAGTGAGCATTGAAAAAATGTTACCATATCTAAGTGCTATGAATATTATACACTATATTGTCAAAAGTATTGGGACGCCTGCCTTTACACGTACATGAACTTTAATGGCCTCCCACAAGTTCCTTCACCCCAACCTCACTCAATTATGTCTTTATGGACCTTGCTTTGTGCACTGGTCCAAATCATATGATGGAAGGTGGATTATGGTGTGGGGTTGTTTTTCAGGGGTTGGGCTTGGCCCCTTAGTTCCAATGAAGGGAACTCGTAAGGCATCAGTATACCAAGATATTTTGGACAATTTCATGCTCCCAACTTTGTGGGAACAGTTTGGAGTTGGCCCCTTCCTGTTCCAACATGACGCAGGGTCCATAAAGACATGGATGAACGAGTTTGGGGTGGAGGAACTTCACTGGCCTGAGCTCAACCCGATAGAACACCTTTGGGAAGAATTAAAGCAGAGACTGTGAGCCAGACCTTCTTGTCCACATCAGTGACTGACCTCACGAATGAAAGAAGGGTCAAACATTCCCATAGACACACTCCTAAACCTTGTGGACAGCCTTCCCAGAAGAGTTGAAGCTTTTATAGCTGCAAAGGGTAGGCCAACTCAATGTTGAACCCTACGGACTAAGACTGGGATGTGCGTGTAAAGGCGGGCGTCCCACTACTTTTGGTAATATAGGGGTTTATATACTAAAGCTAGAGAGGGCAACATTTGTCACAATTCTGCAGATAAACCAATCAGCTTCTAACCTCAGCTTATTTAATTAAGCTTTAGCAATAAAACCTGGAACTGATTGGTTTCTCTGCAGAATTGTGACTAATTTTGCCCTCTCTAGCTTTAGCAAATAAACCCCATAGTGTACATATACAGCAGGGATCTCCAAACTACGGCCCTCCAGCTGTTGCGGAACTACACATCCCATGAGGCATTGTAAAACTCTGACATTCACAGACATGACTAGGCATGATGGGAATTGTAGTTCCTGATCAACTGGAGGGCCATAGTTTGAAGACCCCTGATATACAGTATGTAAAGTTACCAAACCACTGCAGTAAATTAAATATTTTATATATAAAGAAAAATGAATCTATAGCTTCTGGTGGAAGGGATATTAAAATCTCATCCCACCTTTTTTTTGCACACATTTGAAAAATCATTTTAGGCCTGAAAATTAGTTAAAACCCTTAAACAATATATCTTTTCTAAAAGCAGAGACTCTGAAGAATAAAATAGTGGTAAATTCAAATTTTTTATGTCACCTGATATTTGTACAACAGTTTGCCAAGCACAAATTTCAGTAAAAAACACACTAAAGTTTATTTTACGGAACAAACCCCCCCCCCCCCCCCCAAATATTTTACACAAATTGATGGCAAAATATAAAACATGAGGTTGTGCTGAGTAAATAGATATCGAACATGCCAAGCTTTATAAATGTACACGTCCGTAGAACAACAACAAATTTTAGTAACCTAATTTTTCAATTTAAAAACACTTTAACCACTTCTGGACAGGAAGCATTTGCCCCTTAACCTTCCTAGCGGTATTCCCGAGCGTGGCTCGGGGTTAAATTTCAGTGCCAAAAGCGGTAACCCCGAGCCACACTCAGGGTACCGCTAGGAAGATCGCTGGATCCTGGTAGAGGGGTTACTTACCTTGTCACTGGGATCCAGCGATGTATCCCGGCAGTGTGTGGCGGTGGATCTTCCTCCCGATCCTCTGTGTGCCCCGGCTTCCGCCTTCTGCGACGTGACGTTCGCAGGGGGATGGAACCGGCGGCAAATTCAAATGTAAAACACACCAAACACACTGATACAATGCAAAATAAAATATAGTCACATTAGTTTGCCCCCAGTGCCCTTTCCTGCAGTTTTACTGTACTTTTTATATAAATATATATATATATATATACACACATATATATATATATATATATATATATATACATACATACGATACGTATATATATATATATATATATATATACAGGTCCCTCTAAAAAAATTAGCATATTGTGATAAAGTTCATTATTTTCTGTAATGTACTGATAAACATTAGACTTTCATATATTTTAGATTCATTACACACAACTGAAGTAGTGCAAGCCTTTTATTGTTTTAATATTGATGATTTTGGCATACAGCTCATGAAAACCCAAAATTCCTATCTCAAAAAATTAGCATATTTCATCCGACCAATAAAAGAAAAGTGTTTTTAATACAAAAAAAAAATTATGTTCAGTTATGCACTCAATACTTGGTCAGGAATCCTTTTGCAGAAATGACTGCTTCAATGCTGTGTGGCATGGAGGCAATTGGCCTGTGGCACTGCTGAGATGTTATGGAGGCCCAGGATGCTTCGATAGCGGCCTTGAGCTCATCCAGAGTGTTGGGTCTTGCGTCTCTCATTTTTTGAGAGGGACCTGTATATATATATATATATATATATATATATATATATATACAGTACATACATACATACATACATACTTTAACTTATTTACAGTTTTTTATTATATTTTAATTTATGATTTTTTGTTTCAAACTTTATCATACCCGAGATGTTATAAAGAAGAACGCACAGTAAAAAAAATAGTTGGTTTGGGCTGCTCATTCTTAAGAATTCCATGCAAAATAATGGTACCGCTTTCAGCACCTAAAATCCGAAAAAATCATACCGCCAGGGAGGTTAATGACCAGGCCATTTTTTGCAATTCGGCACTGCATTACTTTAACGGAAAATTGCGGGGACGTGCGACGCTGTACCGAAATAAAATTGATGTCCTTTTTTTCCCACAAATTTTGGTGGTATTTGATCACCGCT
Organism: Pelophylax lessonae; assembly: GCF_965119305.1. Classification (NCBI taxonomy): domain Eukaryota; kingdom Metazoa; phylum Chordata; class Amphibia; order Anura; family Ranidae; genus Pelophylax; species Pelophylax lessonae. Next base: position 465,982,145 of record NC_138771.1, on the reverse strand, counting down.
GCGATTTTTATTTTTTGCACTACCTTTCAGGCCAATTTGTATTCGGCTACATATTTTTGGTAAAATAAAAATTGAAATAAGCGTATTTTGATTGGTTTGCACAAAAGTTATCGCATCTACAAACTAGGGGAAAGATTTATGTCATTTTTCTTTTTCTTTTTTTTTTAGTACTCTGCGACTTTTAGCGGGACTGCAACGTTGCGCCGGACAGATCGGACCCCTAACTGACATTTTTGACACTTTTGGGGGGACCAGTGACATTACTACAGTAATCAGTGCTAAAAATATGCACTGTTACTGTATTAATGACGTTGGCAGGGAAGGGGTTAACCCAGGGGTGATCAAAAGGTTAAGTGTGAGCCTAGGGGATTGTTTTCTAACTGTATGGGGGATGGGCTTGTGAAATGACCACAGAGACCTGTGATCTTTTATAGCAGGATCACAGGCACTCTGAGATCATTTCAGAGAGAAGAACGTTCGGCTGTGTTTACAACAGCTGACTGTCCTTCTCTCTCAGCAGGGAGCGATCGTGAGTGCCCGGGGGCAATTGCGATCGCCGGTCCCATGGATCGGCATTCCTGCTGCCCAGTGGGGGCGGAGGTGCACTGCCGGCGGCGCACGCTTGCCTCCCAGCACCACGCGTGCAACCGACGTAAAGCTATGTCGTTTCACGCAGCCGAGCCAGCCTGCCGCAGTAAAATTGCGGCGGACGGTTGGCAAGTGGTTAAAGGCCCCATTGGTCATCATTTTAGGGTTATGATCAATGGCCCTGGAATTATTGCTTCCACTCTGGCATGTGTAGCAACAATTAAAATGTGTAGCACAAGCAACATTTTCATATGTAGGTGCCCCTGGCATATGTATGTATATGGGGTGGGGCAGGCTCAACATTTATTTTTTTTTGGGGGGGGGGGTTTAGGTGTATGGATTTACTTATTTTTTGACACTTGTTTTGTCACTAAAATTTTATTTATTTTATGTATGACATAGGGGGACAAAAGTTCATGGCCAGAGGTTTGGAGAAAGTGGTGACTGGGTGGCTGTACAACTGCCTGATCGCTTCCATCAGAAAGCTGACCCTCGGCTTGTGGAATATACAGTACACACTCCCAGCCACTGTAGCTATCACAAGTGTGTGTGAAAAACCTGCTGCCGCCAAAGTAAAGTTGGGTACACACAGTTTTTTTTTCCGTTCGACCAGTGTGTGCTGGTTTTCCAGCATGCCCGCTCCACAGAAGCCAGTCGCTAGACCAGACAGCAGTACACATGGCCTGAAAGTCATTTCAGGCCATGTGTACTGGGCTTAAAGTAGTTCTAAAGGCACAAGGTTTTTTACCCCAACTACTTGACCTCCAGAAAATGTATCCCCCCTTCATGACAAGGCCAGTTTTTGCAAACGGCACTGCGTTACTTTAACTGACAATCGTGCGGTCATGTAACATTATACCCAAAAAAAAAAATGTATGTTATTTTTTCCCACAAATACAGCTTTTTTTGGGGGTATTTGATCCGATTTTTTTTTTTTTTTGGCGCTATCAACAAAAAAAAACCAATATTTTTTACTTTCTGCTATCAAACATATTCAATAAAAAAAATGCAAAAAAATCAAATTTTTTTAAAAATTTAGGCCAATATGTATTCTGCTACATGTTTTTGGTAAAAAAAAAAAAAATCCCAGTAAGCGTATATTGATTGGTTTGCGCAAAAGTTATCACGTCTACAAACTATGGGATATATACTACAATTTTAATACGTTTTTTTTTTTTGTTTTACTGTATACTGCGGCCAGAAGGTAGCGACAGCCATCTTGGTACACCCCGCACTGCTCAGTGCCAAACTGATTATATAGCTTGCAGTGACATAGTCTCTTTCAGTATATAAGGTTAACAGCTAAAATATGTGTGAAATTGAAGAGTTTCTTGGGCGTAAGAAGATGTCCTGTATAATAAAATAAAATAATAAGAAATTCTATATCTATAGATATAAAAGCAAATTCAGGCAGCAGACGAAGCCGAAAAAGACATCCCCTGAAGTAATGTCCATCTAACAAATGTAAAAAAAAGAGAAGGGCTACAATGTAAACCTGAGAGTAATTGTAACAATAAACATTTATCACACTCAATTTGTAAGTAATGGCCCTTTCCCACTTCTCTGGTACGGTTTCCCCGCAGCGCAGGTGCAGCTGAGTGTACCTGCAGTTTTCGTGGGGATACCCGCACTTTTCCAATAGACTTCTATTAGAGCAGGCATTTTTGGTGCGTTTTCTGAAAGTGCAAAAAGTCCTGCATGCCACATCTTTGGTGTGCTTTTCTAAAATGCAACAAAAATGGCAGATGTAATAAAAGTCTAATGGAAAGAGAACGAAAACTGCGAGCATACTGCGCTGCATCTGTGCTGCAGGAAACCTCATAGGAGCAGAGTGGAAGAGGTCTAATAATAACAATAGTGGTGCCGGTTACTGCCGCTACCTATCAGATTCTGCAACCGGAAGAGACGTTTAGACGAGAAAACTTACTGCGCATGAGCCATGCGTTCCAACATGGCCGCTATGCATTCCAATAGGTTTCCTAATGTGACAGAACACGAAGCAGCAGCAGACATCTTCTTACACCCACGCAAGTCTTGAATTTTACATTTATTTTAGCAGTAAACTGACCTTATAGACTGAATAACAGTATTACATTTCTATTATTTATGTAATATAGTAAATATAGCGAGAAACCTGCAGGTAGAAGGTGGCAACGGCCATCTTGGTACACCTCGCACTGCTCAGCGACAAACTGATTATATAGTGAAATAGACTATTTCACTCGGTCGTGGTGAAATAGTCTATTTCAGAATATAAGGTGAGTTTACTGCTAAAATCAGTGTGAAATTCAAGAGTTGCGTGGGTGTAAGAAGATGTCTGCGGCTGCTTCGTGTTCTGTCACATTAGGAAACCCACTGGAACGTATAGCGGCCATGTTGGAACAGATGGCGCATGCACAGTAAGTTTTCTCGTCCGAATGTCCCTTCTGGTTGCAGAATCTGATAGGTATCACTATTCTGATAGAACACTGGCACCTCAAAATAGAGGAAAACAAGATAAAAAATGAATAAAACCTAATATTAAAAAAAGCATGAATAAATCAATCACACAAAACAAATTTATTACTATAAAATTGAACAAATAAATCAGTAAATTAAATACATCCACAATCAGAGTAATTTACTAAGGAGTTAAGAATCTTCATTCAATAAATGTTATTAATATTCACTTCAATTATCCAATCAAACTCACATGACTGGAAAACGAAAGTGAATATTCGCTTCCTCACCGCCTGTCAGCAGCCTCTGGAGAGCATTTGGAAGCGGGCTTCAGAGGAAAGGGAAAATCTACCCTAAAGCCTAGTACACACGTAGCGATCGTCGACCGAACGATCGGCCGTCTTTTGTCCAGGGCTGTCGTGTCTGTTGAAAACTGCAAAAGACTGCACACAAATTTTGTCGGCCAACAACAGCCGACTGCAGAAGTGATGTCATGTGATGGTTAACTTTCCTTGTCTTTTTTCTTTTCTGAGCATGCCCAGTCTTGCTAATCTGCTGTCTGTCGGCCGAAATCTGTACTGACTGGCGAACAATGGGCCGTTCTGGTGTTGGCCAACAAAAATTTTAATGTCTGCACACCCGATTCTGTTCGGCCGAAAATGCGCTGTCGGTTGTCGGAATCATCATACTAACAAGCCGACAAACGGCCGATCGTTCGGCGGCCGAATATTTACGGCCGACAATCGGTACGTGTGTACGGGGCTTAAGTAAGGACGGCGTAGGCCATAGGGAATGGCCACCTACTGCCTCCTGGGATGTTCGTGTCACACACCTCAGGTTGCATTGTTTCTGTGAGGGTTGAAAAATCGCGCAGTTTTGCACCTAGCAGAGGACTGGGGTTTGTCTGCTCATGCACGGGACCCCACATATGCGCAGGCAGTTTACTGGTCTCTGGAAGGTATTCAGGACACGGCAGAGACCTACGGCATGTCTGCTCAAGTGTGGAATCTTTCAGCGCACATGTGTGTGAAAATCAGGATGGAACAAAAATCTCCTCGAACTTAAAGTGTTACTAAACCTGCATTCACTATATCTGGTCTGGACAGTACACAGAACATGGAAACGCAATTATTTTAGTAAATATAAACTGCTAAATACCTTTTCTCATCAGCAGTATATAGCAGTCTTGTGACTTGTATCAGTTCCTAGTAAAGCTTGTAGGAGGAGTTTTCATTCTCCCCTGACCCTCTGTCTGGACATGTCTGGACAGTGCTGATTGGCCCTGTGCTGATCACATGCACTCTCCCAAAAAAAAAAAAAAAAACTCTAGCAAAACACACCAAACTGAGCATGTACAGCCCGTCCCCTGGCTCTGTAAATATCAGACTATTTTTTGGAGACAGTGAAAGAAGCGGAGGATCAGAGAGACAGGATGAAACTGCCTTTATACAAAATGCAAAAGATTACCCCTTAGGTTCCACAGTGAGCATAACAAACATACTTTAATGCATATATAAGCTGATTTTACTGTTGTGGGTTTAGTAACACTTTAAGTTTCAAAATGGCGATGTGTAAGCAGAGAGAGCTTTGGCAGCAAGGAAGACAACGCTGGACTCCATGGCCCAATATCATATGGGGACAATTATAGGGTGTCATCTGCCGCTACATAGAAGAGACTGGAGGGTCCGATTAGGTCTGCTGGGGGTGTCAGTGTAAAGTTGATGACACCCCCAGATTTGTTCGCAGATCAAAGTGCAAACTGTGAAATGTGCAGGAATCGGATCGCATAGGTGTGAACCCCCATGCGATCTGATTCCAGTGCGAACCAAAAAAAGGGGCCTGCACCATTTTGGTGCGAATACAATGCGATTTCAGCCATATATTTTGCATGGCTAAAATCGCATTGCATGTGATCTGCACAGCAATGCGGTGCAAATCGCATGTGATGTCTGGCATCGCGCTAGTGTGAACCGGCACTAAGGCCCCGTTCACATTGCAGCGACCCGACTTTGCCGGGCGACCTCACAGGTCGCGCTGTTTGCCCCGCGACCTCGGAGCGGCCGGCACGGATTTTATAACATTGAAGTCTATGCAGGTCGCCCCAAAGAAGCTCCGGACCCTTTTTCTAAGTCGGAGCGACTTGTGTCGCACCTATTAGAATGGGTCCATAGCTTCTGTATGGCAGGCGACCTACGGCGACCTGTGAGGCGACCAGGTCGCCTCACAGGTCGCCCCAGTGTGAACGGGGGCTAAAAAATATTGTTTTTTTTTTTGGCGGTCTATTTTTGTTTCTTGCACAAAATATAAAAACAGCAGAGGTGATCAAATACCACCAAAAGAAAGCTCTATTTGTAAGAAAAAAGTTACATTCATTTTATTTGTGTACAGCGTCGCACTGCCGCGCAATTGTTAAAGTAACGCAGTGCCGTATCGCAAAAAATGGCCTGGTCATGAAGGGGGGTAAATCTTCTGGGGTTGAAGACGATTTACATAGTTACCAATTCCCAGAAAAAATGTCACATTTATAGATTTGCGTGCTGGCTGCCATAGTAACTTGTGTGCTACCCCTGCCTGGAGGGCAACTTACAAACAGCAAGGCACTAGGAAACTATGGCCTTCATAGGAAGCCATTGCACATTGCACTGCTACATGATATGAGCCCAGAGGACCTCTGATTTCCCTGGTTTCCATCTTTTATACACAATGATTACAATATAAATGCAAACATCACATACAGCGCAGTACTATGTAACATACAGCTCTAATTACATAGAAGGCCAACTGAAAACGATACATTTCCTTCCTATATTGAGGCATCTGACCAAGACGCGTACATAACTGTGTTTACCTCTCCTGGGAGGGGGTGCTGCAGCCCCCAGCTTGGTGTGGGTGGATGTTTCTGTCTCAGATGCTGCGGATGTAAGAGCTGTATAGTGAGATCAGTCAGCTAAGCCTAGCTAAGCCCATCCCTTCCTGTCTGAGCACCTGCTGTACATGTATGCTGATCATACTGCTCATACTGACACAGGGGAATACAGCCTGGCCTACTGGAGCACAGCAACGCTAAACCAGGAAGGAAAGAACAAAAAAAAATCCATCACCCGATATATAATTATTATATAAGATAATGTCATCTGGTACCCAGAGCTAAGGAGAATGCGCAGCGTGCGCAGTAGGGAACCCGGTGTTCTAAAATTTTGTCGGACCCATGAAAATTCCAGAACTCGTCACTTCCGGTGACGCTACGTCATAATTCAACTGGTGCGAGCCCCGGTGCGCATGCGCACAAGACATTTTCAAGGTCCGATGAAATTCTAAGACTTAGCGAACAGCTGACTGAAAGGAGGCGAGGCTGAGGCACTGGGTATGTGCGGTCCACCAACTCCACTTCCGGGTCTATGCGTTCCAGACATAGATCTTTTTTTTGCTGCTTTCTTTTCTATCATTCCACACATTTACACACATTCTCTTTACTTCAATGAAGCGGAAAGGCGGACACTCTTTTTTTTTTAGCACATACCAACACACTGTGCAGGGGTCCAGAAGCACTGCATTTCCCATGATGCATTACCCTTTTCTGCTTAATATAAATACTAATTATGATTACGATTAATATTAAACATTTTATTATTTCTCTCGATGTGTGTAAGGGAATGTGTGTAAATGTGTGGAATGATAGAAAAGAAAACAACAAAAAAAAGATCTATGTCTGGAACGCATAGACCCGGAAGTGGAGTCGGTGGACCGTGCCTCAGCCCCGCCTCCTCTCAGTCAGCTGTTCGCTAAGTCTTAAAATTTCATCGGACCTGGAAAATGTCTTGTGCGCATGCGCACCGGGGCTCGCACCAGCTGTCGCACCAGCTGGTGGTGACGTAGCCTCACCGGAAGTGACGAGGGTCCGGAATTTTCACGGGTCCGATGAAATTTTAGAACACCGGCTGTGAAGCCGAAAGGCACCTATCCATCAGAATACATGGGCTCCCACTGTGGAGACTCTTTAACCACTTTAGCCCCGGAGGATTTTCCTGCTTAATGACCAGGCCACTTTTTTCAACTTGGCACTGCGTGACTTTAACTGACAGTTGCGCGGTCATGCAACGCTGTACCCAACGAAATTTAAGTCCTTTTTTCCCACAAACAGAGCTTTCTTTTGGTGGTATTTGATCACCTCTGCGCTTTTTATTTTTTGCAATATTAATAAAAAAAGGGCGAAAATTTTGCGAAAAATTTACATTTTCTACTTTGACAGTTAAAAAATATCCAATATATTAAATCTTGTCATATATTCAGGCCAAAATGTATTTAGCTACATGTCTTTGACAAAAAAAATTCTCAATGAGCGTATTTTTAACCACTTTAAGACCGGAAGATTTTACCCCCTTCCTGACCAGGCCATATTTTGCAATTTGGCACTGCGTTACTTTAACGGACAATTGCGCGGTTGTGTGACGCTGAACCCAAATGAAATTTACGTCCTTTTTTTCCCAAATAGAGCTTTCATTTAGTGCTATTTGATCACCTGTGCGATTTAGAATTTTTGGAAAAAAAGAGCGACAATTTTGAAAAAAAAAAAAACAATATTTTTCACATTTTGATATATAACATTCTCCCCCCCCCCCAAAAAAAAATTTACAAATCAAAATTTTTAACATTTTAGGCCAATTTGTTTTCAGCTACATATTTTTGGTAAAAAAAAAATCGCAATAAGCGTATTTTGATTGGTTTACGCAAAAGTTACTAACTACGGGAAAGATTCGTCATTTTTATTTTTTTTACTAGTAATGGTGGAGATCTGCGATATTTTTTGCGGAACTGTGACATTGCGGCAGACAGATCGGACCCCTAACTGACATTGTTGACACTTTTGGGGGGACCAGTGACATTACTATTGTAATCAGTGCTAAAAATATGCACTGTTACTGTAATAATGACACTGGCAGGGAAGGGGTTAACACTGTTGGTGATCAAGGGGTTAAATGTGTGCCTCATGCTTACTGACGTGTGTGGGGGGAGGGGGTTGTGTGACACAGACACAAATCGCAGGTTCAGCTATGCTGAATCCTGTAATCTGTCCCTGTTTGTCACAGAGAAGATCCGCCCGCTTTGTTTACACAAGCGAGCAGATCTTCTCACTCTTTCCCCGATGATCGGGAAAGAGAGACGGTGATAGCCGTCTCTCCTCCCCTGGCCCGACTCCCGCTGTGTTTAGACACAGCCGGAGCGAGCCTCCGGCGGCACGCGTGCGCCGCCGAGACAGCAGGGAATCCAGTGACGTAGGTCTACGTCACTAGACCCAGGGCTGCCACCTTGCTGCAGTAGCAGCAACGTGAGCAGTCCTAAAGTGGTTAAAGGTAGAGTTCGGGTCTGCAGATATCAGGGTGCCTTGCCGAGGCCTGCAGCTTACGCATGCATTTGCAAATGTGTGCAACTAAACCCCTGTTTTTAACGCATACTCTTAGGGTTATTTCACACAGGTTTTGCGCCCGACGGACTCTGTTTTGCTCAGCGGGGATCGATCCGCCAATCCCCGTTGATCAGGTGGATGACCGGTCCTTCTCCACTTACTTTGCAGAGACGGACCTGTCAGATCCCCCCTCTCCTCTATGGGAGATTGGATGAAAACGGACCGCCTTTTCGTTTTCATCCGATCCCATCCTCCAGAGGGATGGAAAATAAGGTTTCCATCCATCTGGATTTCACCGACAGGATCGGATTGGATAGCAGCGGGTGTCAGCGGACATGTCACCGCTGACATCCGCTGCTCCATAGGGGTGCATGGAGCATCCGATCAGGTGTGCCTGAAAAACTGACAGGCGGACCGGATCAGAAAGCCTGTGTGAAAGGGGGCTTAGACAGGTTAATTCAGTTGGTTGCAGGCTGGTTGGTAAGTTGTGACTGGAAACTCCTTGGCTTTTTTGACATGCGTTTGCCCTTCCAGTGCTCTTTGTTGTTAAGACCAGTTATAGGTGGGGGAAGTGACCATTTTTTGTATTCTTGTTATATTGGTCAGACAATGTGCTGACACCTTTGCTGCCATTGTGCAATGTGCTGGGTGTTCAGTGTGACTTTAGGGAGGGGTGGGCTCCCTCCAGTACCTTGTCCTCCATCTTTCCATCAGAATACATGTGCTCCCACTGTGGAGACTCTTTAAAGGTAGAGTTAGGGACTACAGATATCAGGGTGCCTTGCCGGGGCCTGCAGCTTACGCATGTATTTGCAAATGTGTGCAACTAAACCCCTGTTTTTAACGCATACTGTTAGACAGGGTAATTTGGTTGGTCACAGGCTGGTTGGTAAGTTGTGACTGGAAACTCCTTGGCTTTTTTTACATTCATTTCCGGGTTTACAATAGAGTGAATGGCAGCGGCGGCACCCGGCAGCCGATCCAAAAATCAGCTGAGGTGCTGACATGGCGGGCTCCCTGGACAGGTAAGTATCTATATAATAAAAGTCAGCAGCTACAGTGTTTGTAGCTGCTGACTTTTATTTATTTTTTTTTCCACAGCTGGAACACTGCTTTAAGCTGAGGCGTGAAAAAAGCATATCATGTCAACGCATCCCACAGATGTGCACTAGCACCATTTTAAAAAATTGCTAACGTGAGAACATGCGTTGTTGAGTGTTAGGCGTGAATGGGCTTGGAGAGTAGCAATCAATTTCTAAACGTGCGGAATACATGATTTATATTTGTTTCCATCCACAAGCATTAGTCAGCAAATAGAAATTTTCAAGTCTTCATTTGATGAGTCTCTAGGGGTTGATTTACTAAAGGCAAATAGACTGTTCACTTTGCATAGGGCAGTTGCACTCTGCAAGTGCAATTCCTCCAGAGATTAGTAAATGAGCAGAAGCTCTGCTGACTTCCATCATCCAGTCATGTGCAAGTAAAAATGCTGTTTTTTAATTTATTTTTTTCCTTGCCCGTGATTGGGTACTTTTTGCCAAGTGAAGCTTTAGCTCATTTAACCACTTGCCGACCAGCCCACGCAGATATACTGCGCATAATCACATACATATACGTGATTATGCGCACGCGGTCTCGGTGGGGCATGTGAGTCGCCGGAGCCGCGCTCCCGCTGTTGTCTAATCAGACCACAGCGGGATTCAGACCGCAGCTGGAACGGGCTCGATAGCCACCGGCCTCCCGCAATCTTCGGCTAGAATGACAGAAGAGCCGTCTGTCTATGTAAACAAAGCAGGCGGCTCTTCCTGTCAGAGAGGCAGGGAAAGATCATGTAATTCAGCTAAGCTGAATCACCGATCTCTCTCTGCCTCTGTCCAACCCATCCCCCCACACAGTTAGTAAGCACAAAAGGGAACACATTTAACCCCTTGATCACCCACAGTGTTAACCCCTTCCCTGCCAGTGTCATCTATACAGTAACAGTGCATATTATTTAGCAATGATTACTGTATTAACCACTTGCCGACCGCTCACTGAGCTGGTACTGCGGCAAAGTGGCTCGTTATTGTCCAGCGATGTAGACCTACATCACTGGACTCCTCCCCTTCTCGGCGGCGCGCGCGCGCCACTGCCGGAGGCTCGCTCCCGCTGTATTCAGACACAGCGGGAGTTGGGCCAGGGGTGGAGAGGCGGTGATCACTGCCGCTCTTCCCCGATCATCGGGGATCGAGTGAGGAAATCCGCCCGCTTGTGTAAACAAAGCGGGCGGATCTCCTATGTGACAGGCAGGGACAGGCAGTTTCCAAGCGCCTCAGCAGTATGAAAGAGCTTATTAAGAACTTGTAAACGCATAGTATTGCACATGCGTTTAGACTCGCCAATCGTTTGAGTATTACTGGGTTCCATTGGCCAGAATGTTAATTTATTCTGGCTACTGTAATGCATTAACTCTCAAACGTACCTAAACACATCTAGCATTTAGATGCATTTACATGCGTTTCGGTGGTTTCAGTGTTTTTTTTTTTTTAGCCTGTAAACGCCACTCTTCTAATACCCCTGTAAATGCATATGTATGCATGGACACATAGAGGTCCAAGAGCTCAGCGTGCATAAGACCTAAAAAAAAACAAAAAAAAAAAAAAACTTTCAGTCAACAGTCTCTCAGGGTAAGCCTGAAAGCTGCATTCTTTTGGTGGTATTTGATCACCACTGCATTTTTTAATTTTTGCGCTATCAACAAAAAGAAAAAACAATTTCGTAAAAAAAAAAAAACACAATTCTGCTATAAAACATATCCAATTAAAAAAAAAAAATTATAATTTCTTTATCAATTTAGGCCAATATGTATTTTGCTGAATATTTTAAGTAAAAAAAATCCCAATAAGCGTATATTGATTGGTTTGCACAAAAGTTATAGCGTCTACATTTATTTATTCATTTATTTTAATAGTAATGGTGATGATCAGCAGCTTATAGCAGGACTGCGATATTGCAGCGGACATTCTGATACTGACATTTTTTGAGAACCAGTGACACTAACACAGTGATCAGTGCTAAAAATATGCACTGTCACTGTACAAATGACACTGACTGGGAAGGGGATAACATCAGGGGTGATCAAAGAGTTAACTGTTTGCCTAGCCAGTGTTGTACTATACTGTGTGAGGTGCTTTTACTAGGGGAAGAGATGGAATTTTTTCCCTGCTTTGCAGGGACGCAGGATCCATGCCTTCCCCTTGGTCAGATTGATGATCTGCCTTGTTTGCATAGGGCCATTACAGTTCTATGTCCCTGCCTGACAATCACAACGGGAGCGGGCCACCGGTAGCATGCATTAGCACCCCTTGCCCGGAAGTGTGGGATCACGTGTGTATATATATACAGTATATACGTGATCTGGCACACAGCTGCCACCCTGTAGCACTAAAACTGCTCTACGGGGGTTTGCAAGCTGTTAAAAGGCAAACCATGAGTACTGCTAACCCTACTTCTGTACAGAAGCTGCAAGCAGATATAAAGTAAGCACCATGCACTCCAGCTATGTATTGCTTTGTATCATTCAGGACATTTTTTTAATACATGCAGTAGAAGAATGTGTTTCGATATTAGCATCCTATAATCCCCTGCAGATCAGCACTTAGATGGATGAGGGAGAGGCTGTACGCTCAGCTAAAAGGTCTCTTTTGCTTTACAAACTACTTACAGTTTAAGTGGAAACATGTTTATGGGGGAAAAACGCAGACCTAATTCATACGCAGTAACCCCTTCACAGCCCTATGGGCAGGGCCTGGTGGTTGGTACCCAAATTGGAAGAACGGCACATTCACATGGAGGCCAGAGAAAAGTTGAACAAATATTATTGGGTTGAGTTGCAGGTTTGAAAGATACCAAACCCGAATATGCAATAACTAGCACTAGTTTGTGGCTGTAGAAACAGTGGCAAAACACTTGACGTAACAGTTCCAGACACTATTAGCAAACGCAGTGGCACTGGCAGGGCAGGTGCAGGAATGCTGGTAGTGGTAATCCTAGCAAGGCTAGCGGTACAGGGCTATATCTTCAGCTTCTAGGTTATCACATGGTATAGCCTACATTACCAGGGCAGCATCAGTGTAGGGTGTGGCTGGCAGACAGAGTGGCTGTACAACCGGTGCTAGACCTATAGTGTAGTACTGAAGTCTGAAATAAAGTCCCTATTCTGTCCTTCCTTGAACAGGAACCGTTTTCCTAAGCTAATTTATTACCTCTAGCAAGTGGGGTCCCTTTCCCTAACCTAGCCACTCGCATCCCTCCCTTCCTGATCCCACTAAAGTGATGTTACGAGTTTGTGCGGTTGCTAGAAAGTGGTTTCTGCACCCTAACCAGTGGTCCCCCTACTACCCAGTGCGGGGAAACCCATTCCCTCCTCCATTTAAGAATGATACCAGATCCTCAGCTTTGGGCACGAATGCGGCCCGCCAGGCCTTTTTATGTGGCCCTAGTGCCTCTCCTGCAGTTGGGGTGCCCCCCCTCGTCTCCGCATCCATCTTGCCTCAGCAGTCTGCAGCAGAGAGGAGGACAGAACTCTTCCTACAGATCCGTTGCAGCCACAGCACCCACCCCCCTTACCCCTTGTCTCCTTCTTCCCTGTTCTCAGCATTCAGCAGACTCTGGCAGCTGACTTGAGTCCTCCTCTGCTCCTCCTCCAGACCCTGCATTTCTGCTTCCCAGCTCTGCCCCTCACTTCTTCAGCAGCACAAGGTAAGGGCAGTGCACTGTGATGTAAGGGATGGTTGGGGTTTCTTAACATCTGATGTAATTGGGTGTGGGGTGCTCTAGACATCTGGCCTTTAGATACAACTGGCCGTTTGAAGGCAACAATAATGCTGATGCGGCCCACTATGAAAATAAGTTTGATATCCCTATTCCCTACCCTAGATGGATGCTTTTTTGCTACCTTCAATTGAGCCACGCCACAAGAGCACAGTCTCCTACTGTTCCTAGCCTTAAGGCAGACTCCATAGAAGAGCTTCTGGCACAGGAATCCCTAGCCAAACCCCTCTCCTCGTTATACTTAGCACTTCTCAGTTTGGACTCACCTAAAATGGATACGCTATGGGGACGATGGAGGGATGACATCCCAAGTCTGGATAGGGAACCCTGGGAGGAGTGTTTTGAAGATGGTTCCAAACTAATGTATTCTTCCCAAATGCAGTGGGGCACTGATATTTATTAGCACCCCCCCCCCCCCCCCCAGGAAAGATAGCTGCCAAGGTCACGTAGTGTTGCAGTGTGCAATTTGGACCACTGTTCACCTTGTAACACCTATGGAGTCTGTAGAAGAACAATGTTCCTCCCATCCTCCACTCCAGGGATCCTCAAACTACGGCCTTCCAGCTGTTGCAGAACTACACATCTCATGAGGCATTGTAAAACTCTGACATTCACAGACATGACTAGGCATGATAGGAATTGTAGTTCCTTAACAGCTGGAGGCAGTGGCGGCCCGTGCATAGGGGCGCCAGGGCGCCGCCCACCCTACCCCTAAAGAAAAGAAAAAAAAAAGAAGAAAAAAAAAAAAAAACGAACAAATAAAGTTTTGAAAAAAAAAAATTACAAAACGAACAAATAAAGTTTTGAAAAAAAAAAAAATGTGTTCGCCGCTACCCCGGCCTATGTGGTGGATATGGGGGGGGGGGTGGGGTTTACGACCCAGAAGGGCGCCGATTGGCTGCCTTCTGGGGGCGTAACCTGAGCGCAAGTCATAGCGCTTGGGCACCCCCACTTTCCTGATATCCTGGCTGTGATTGGTCCAGTCTACAGCCTGGACCAATCATCATCCAGGACATCCCATGGCCCCATGCTGACCCCGCTGACGTCGCGTGGACCGGCATTGCAGAGAGCGGAGCGGAGCGGAGAGGAGACCGGAGAAGAGGAGAGGGAGAAGCCGAGCCTCCAGGTAAGTGCACTGCTTGTCGGGCACGCACGCATAGCTCTGCATTAGGGGACATATACTGGTGGTCACTGCACTGTCGGGCACGCACGCATAGCTCTGCATTAGGGGACATATACTGGTGGTCACTGCACTGTCGGGCACGCACGCATAGCTCTGCATTAGGGGACATATACTGGTGGTCACTGCACTGTCGGGCACGCACGCATAGCTCTGCATTAGGGGACATATACTGGTGGTCACTGCACTGTCGGGCACGCACGCATAGCTCTGCATTGGGGGACATATACTGGTGGTCACTGCATTGGAGGCACGCACGCATAGCTCTGCATTGTGGGACATATACTGGTTGTCACTGCACTGTCGGGCACGCATGCATAGCTCTGCATTAGGGGACATATACTGGTGGTCACTGCACTGGAGGCACGCACGCATAGCTCTGCATTAGGGGACATATACTGGTGGTCACTGCACTGTCGGGCACGCATGCATAGCTCTGCATTAGGGGACATATACTGGTGGTCACTGCACTGGAGGCACGCACGCATAGCTCTGCATTAGGGGACATATACTGGTGGTCACTGCACTGGAGGCACGCATGCATAGCTCTGCATTAGGGGACATATACTGGTGGTCACTGCACTGGAGGCACGCACGCATAGCTCTGCATTAGGGGACATATACTGGTGGTCACTGCACTGGAGGCACGCACGCATAGCTCTGCATTGGGGGACATATACTGGTGGTCACTGCATTGGAGGCACGCACGCATAGCTCTGCATTAGGGGACATATACTGGTGGTCACTGCACTGTCGGGCACGCATGCATAGCTCTGCATTAGGGGACATATACTGGTGGTCACTGCACTGGAGGCACGCACGCATAGCTCTGCATTAGGGGACATATACTGGTGGTCACTGCACTGGAGGCACGCACGCATAGCTCTGCATTAGGGGACATATACTGGTGGTCACTGCACTGGAGGCACGCACGCATAGCTCTGCATTAGGGGACATATACTGGTGGTCACTGCACTGTCGGGCACGCATGCATAGCTCTGCATTAGGGGACATATACTGGTGGTCACTGCACTGGAGGCACGCACGCATAGCTCTGCATTAGGGGACATATACTGGTGGTCACTGCACTGGAGGCACGCACGCATAGCTCTGCATTGGGGGACATATACTGGTGGTCACTGCATTGGAGGCACGCACGCATAGCTCTGCATTAGGGGACATATACTGGTGGTCATTGCACCGGAGGCACGCATGCATAGCTCTGCATTGGGGGACATATACTTGTGGTCACTGCACTGGAGGCACGCACGCATAGCTCTGCATTAGGGGACATATACTGGTGGTCACTGCACTGGAGGCACGCACGCATAGCTCTGCATTGGGGGACGTATACTTGTGGTCACTGCACTGGAGGCACGCACGCATAGCTCTGCATTGGGGGACATATACTTGTGGTCACTGCATTGGAGGCACGCACGCATAGCTCTGCATTGGGGGACATTTACTTGTGGTCACTGCATTGGAGGCACGCACGCATAGCTCTGCATTGGGGGACGTATACTGGTGGTCACTGGCTGCACTGGAGCCACGCACGCATAGCTCTGCATTGGGGACATGTATACTGGTCACTGCATTGGGGACATGTATGCTGGTCACTACATTGAAAGGGGGCATTTATACTGGTCACTATATTGAAGGGGGCATGTACTGTGGGGTTTGTGCTAGGGGCCTGTACTGTGGGGTTTGTGCCTGAGGGGTTTGTGCTGGGGGGGGGTCTGTACTGTGAGGTTTGTGCTGGGGGGGGTCTGTACTGTGAGGTTTGTGCTGGGGGGGTCTGTACTGTGAGGTTTGTGCTGGGGGGGTCTGTACTGTGGGGTTTGTGCCACTCTCAGTCCATGTATCCCATAATAGGATGTCTCTCACAGTATATCCCATAATAGGGCCCCTGTTCCCTATTATGGGATATACTAGTACTGATGGACCCCTTAACCACTTAAGCCCCAGAAGATTTTACCCCCTTCCTGACCAGGGGGTATTTTGCGATTCGGCACTGCGTGACTTTAACGGACAATTGCGCGGTCGTGCGACGCTGTACCTAAACAAATTTGACGTCCTTTTTTTCCCACAAACAGAGCTTTCTTTTGGTGGTATTTGATCACCTGTGCGATTTTTTGATCACGCGCTATAAACAAAAAAATAGCGTCAATTTTGCAAAAATAGCAATATTTTTCACATTTTTTTATATGAAATTCCCCAAAAAAAAAAGTAAAAATCAAAATTTTTTAACATTTTCGGCCAATTTGTTTTATGCTACATATGTTTGGTAAAAAAAATCGCAAAAAGCGTATTTTGATTGGTTTGCGCAAAAGTTATCGCGTTTACTAACAAAGGGAAATATTTTTGTCATTTTTGTTGTTTTTATTTTAACGCGTAATGGCGGCGATCTATGATTTTTTTTGCGGTACTGCGACATTGCGGCGGACAGATCGGACCCTTGACTGATATTTTTGACACTTTTGGGGTTACCAGTGACATTTCTACAGTAATCAGTGCTATATATATGCACTGTTACTGTAAAAATACACTGGCAGTGAAGGGGTTAACTTTATTTGAGAGAGAGGGGCTGTGTGTTTCCCTAGGGGCGTGATTCTAACTGTGATTGGCTGTGGCTTGAGGTGTAGTTACACTGATCAACGGTTCTACATAGTAGAACCGTATGATCAGTGTCTCTACACAGGGAGAACTGACAGGAAGCTTGTTTACACAAGCTGCCTGACTTTCTCCCTCTCCCCCGCCGATCGCAGAGGGGAGAGGGAGAGGGAGCGGCGGCGCGCGCTCGCTCCCCAGACCCTCCCAGGCTAGTGACGTACCGATACGTCACTCTGCCTGTGAGGGGCTGACCGCCGCAGTATATAGTCGTGCGGCGGTCGGCAAGTGGTTAATATGTGATATATTGGGAGAATTGGTTCACGCAAGCAAAATACAGGGGACAAAATGGGTGGAGTCTATAAGGGGTGGGGCTTCCGAGAAATGGGAGGGGTCAAAATGGAAGGGCGGGGTCTTGCGCCCCCCCATCTTAAAACTTCACCAGCCGCCACTGGCTGGAGGGCTATAGTTTGAAGACCATTGCTCCACTCCATCTGCACAGTGGTCCAACAATACAGTACCCCTACAGAATGGAGGGTAAACCGCACCTGCTACAGCTCAATTACTTTATTGGCCCAAGCTGTAATGTTTCATCACAGTGTAGCTTGCAGGAAAGTTCAGGATCTGCCTGTGCTGTCTAGCATAAGTGTGTAAATCACATGGCCAGCTGAACATGGAGAGCACAGGACTTCTTCCCTTTCCGGTCACAGCACTGGCGCTTAGTGGTTGGACACTCAGACACCAATCGATATCACATGGGGGAAGAGAGTCCTAAGCCCTCTGTCAGCTTCATGTCCTAACGTGGGGCCAGCACAGGTCTTCTCTTCTTCATTCCCGGTGGCTGAACCACACAGTGGAGTGGAGGAGCAAAGGGAAGGTGAGTATGTGCAGGATGACATTAAAGTGATATTAAAGCATCAGATTTTTTTTACATTAAAATATTAAACATGTTATACTTGTACCTGCTCTGTGCAGTAGTTTTACATAGAGCAGCCCAGATCCTCCTCTTCCCGGGTCCTCCGCCGGTGCTCCTGGGCCCTCCCTCCTGCAGCTTGCTATGGGGCACCCAGACAGGCTTACTACCGAGCTGCTGCTCTGTCTGTCCATTCACACAGAGAGCTGCAGCTTGGCCCTACCCCTTTCTCTCCTTATTGGCTCACTGGCTGTGATTGACAGCAGCAGGGACCAATGGCTCCCACTGCTGTTTCAGCCAATGAGGAGGGAGAGTTTCACAGGTTTACAGATAACAATAAAAACATCAGAAGGAAGTTTTGGGCACTTGATTGTTGTTTCTTTTAGCTGTTCCAGTTCTGAGGGCCGGTTCACACTATAGTGAGTGCGGCGATCGCATGTAATTCGGAGCACACTGCTCCTTCATTACATGCGATCGGATGTGCGGATGCAAATTCAGCCATACACTTTGTATGGCTAAATTCGCACCGCACCCGCACAAAAGACGCACAGGACCCTTTTTTCCAGCCGCATCAGGATCGGATCGCACAGTGGTTCACACTTGTGCGATCTGATCCTGTGCGAACTGTCAGATCGCACTGCGATATGCGATCAAACTGGGGGTGTCGTTAACATTTCATTGACACCCCTGCGTATCGCATATGGCAGCGTGAACTGCCAGATGTGCGTTTGCGATGCGGGAACAGGCTGCGTATTCGCAGCCTTCCCGCATCGCACAAGTGTGAACAGGGACTTATTCTGTTCTGTTCTGTTTGGTAAATGAGAAATTATCTTTTTAAGCAACTCACCAAGGTGTATTGGGCATCAGTCAGCACATGCCTCGTGTAGATTTGTGTTTGGTTAGGAAAGCACCAGACATGTTTTGTAGAGTCTAAAAGTAATTTGATTGAAAGTAATATTTAATAAAAAATCAAACAAATTTTAGGGGTTCAAAAGGTCCCTTAATCAGGGTTTGAAAAAATTGGGCGGAGAAGAACTGATGCTTGATTAGGTAAAAATGGAGTGTTCTTAAAAGGAGGTGTGGGGACATACAGTACAGTCAGAAGGATCTGCTCCAGACATAACTTTAGGCTGCCTCTCTAGTATTAGTTCCTCATTCCCAATTTTTCCAAGCTCTGTTGAGGAGAACCACAAATGCATTGTATTTTTACTGAATTTTACTTTCAATAAAATGTATTTCTGGACTTTGCAGAATGTGTCTGGTTCCTCACCATGCACCATGAATACAACGTAAAAACCTGTCTAGGTTTCTAACCTTTCCCCAGCCGTTCAAAACGCAGGGAAAATATTTGACTTGAGTTGGACTTCAAAGTAGAACTTCAGGATATTTTTTTTTGGTTCCCCCACTAAAAAAGTGCCAATCTTCTTTTACCCTCTCCATGCTCCAGCACTGTCTTCAACGTCCACCTTGGCCCGAGCGAGGGTAGCCATTCTAAGGGTAGAACAACACTCATTCTGCCATTTTTCTGTGGACTCAGAGTACTCGGGGCTAAACAACACTTATACAATGGTACATTAGAACTGGAAGAATGCTCGCCCCCTGCTGATGCTGGAGAAAGAAGAAGTCCTGGTGACATCACTGGACTGGCAAGAAGACTGCATGAAAGAAAAGGTATGTAAAGGGTGTAAAAAAGTAAAAAAAAATGAAAAAGCTAGGATAGCCATCAGGTTTAACATTTGTATCACCCCCTGCCGCCCAGAGGCATGGTGGCAACTCCCAAAGACAGGGTGTGCTGACATGTCACCTTAGGGTGCAGATTACTTAATCAGATGTGAACAGATGGGCACCAGCCACTGCAAGTGGGTAGGGGGTTCAGAACACCTGTTACAGGCCTTCAGACTCAAAAGCCCAAAAAGGAACTGACACCAGTACAAAAAAAGAGCCTTTAAAGCTATAGTGAAGTGGAGAAATTAAAAAAAAAAAAAAAAAAAAAGATTTCCCCCTGCAAGGCAATGTTATACTGTGCTAATGTGCATTGCATAGTAGCACATTATGAGAGACCTTAAAACGTAGGCCTCCTGCGATAAGCTATTAACGCTGACAGGGCTTCTATCTTCACTCGCTCCTCCTTCGCGGGCTCTGGTTGCTTGAATGCACATGCGCGTGGGAGTCACGGCCACAGCACTAAGCTCTGAAGGGATGGCACAAGTATGCCATCCCTTTAGAGTGCAGGCGCCGGTGACCTCACCAGCTGCTGCTAACTGGAATATCTCCTAAATGGGGCACGTTTAAGAGATATTAATTTTACCTACAGGTAAGCATTATTATAAGCTTACCTGTAGGTAAAAGTCCTAGAAAAGGGTTTATCACCACTTTAAGCTGATTCCAGCAATCTGCACCTTCTTAATAGCAGCCGTCTCCATTAGCAACCCCCAAGTTCCTTACCCAGGACCTCTTGTGGCAGAGTGACTTCTGGTACTTCCATCTCAGACATCATCTGTTCCTCTCTAGTCTTTAGTCAGACCCACAAACCACAGAGCCTCAAGCATCAGGACCCACTGGATAAACAGACATCTTTTGCTTCTAGCAAATGTACAGGCCTTTAGGATTCAAGCCTAATCACTCAGCTGCTCCTCACACACAAACCCCCCGGCAAGAGCCAGAGTGGCAGAGGAGAGATCACCCCAAATATTTATACTCTCCCCCAGCATGCACCAGATGTTATAAACCTTCTGGTTGGCCAGGGGAAGTATGACTATTTAGAAGTCAGTTTTACTGTAGTTTTTCATACTAATACCAGAGGTACCAGTGACACCTACTGGCAGAAGAGTAAAATACAGCTCTGCTGAATTTAGGGGAAAAACAAAATGAACAGGGGGCGTGGCTTGGCACCGGACCTGAATGGCCGCATGGTAGAGGAGCTCTCTGCACTGGGGGATTACAAATCAGCTTTTCGGTGTCTCATCTTCACCCCAACATGGTCAGATCGGGTCGCAGCGCTTCAGCCAGCCGAGTACCACCCGACCAGACTATCCAGAACTCTGGCAACATTCCAGCGATCTTCAGAGCTCAGCGGGAAGGCCTACGAGCGGCCTCACCATCTCCAGCACCCCGCTCTCCTGAATTGCTGCCTGTCTCCTCCACACCACTCCAACTAGGGACGAATATGGCGACTCCACTGCCCAGCCTGGCAGACCTACAATCAGTTGCAGCCGACATTAAGCATACCCTGGGATCAGCTATCACAGAGCTTTCAGTTGAGCTGCGTTCTGTAACAGCCCGCCTCACTGAGACAGAGAAGTCTTCAGTCACCCAGGCTACTGCCATTAAACAGCTCCAGCGTTCAACAGATGCCCACACAGCACACCTTATCGAGATCAACAGACACATGGAAGATCTTGATAATCGGGGTCGGAGGCACAATATTCGCCTGAGAGGTCTCCCTGAGTCAGTGGAACCCCCTGCTCTGGTGCCTGCACTGACCGCCATCTTCAACGATCTACTTGAGCGCCCAGCAGACACTCCGGTAGAATTCGAGAGAGCCCACCGTGCCCTCCGACCAAGAGGAGCAGAAACTGATCCCCCGAGAGATGTGGTGGCATGCCTGGTTAGCTATCAAGTGAAGGAGGCTATCCTGAAGAAAGCGAGAGCCCGAGATCACATCTCCTACGAGGGGTCCGAGGTAAAGCTTTTCCAGGACTTATCAACCATCACCCTGCAAAACAGACGGGCTCTTCGTCCCCTGCTAGAAACCCTGCGTTCTAAAGGCATAACTTACAGATGGCGCTTTCCCTTTTGCCTATCTGCATCATTCCGTGGCAGATCTGCAGCTCTCAGAATCCCAGAAGATCTCCCCGCCTTTTGTGAAGCCATGGAGGTCCCGATAATGGACTTACCTGACTGGTACAGCACCTTCTATACTCCGGAACCCTGGATCTCAGTAACATCCTCATCAACTCCGAAGTCCCAGCGCCATCGACATAGACGTCGCCAATCACATCCTGGCTCAACACCCAACCGTGGAAGAGATGACCATCGGAACAGCCCTCTCCGTTCCCCAGCTCAGCAGAGGGAACATGCCGATCTCTGACTCCTCTATTTCACCCAGCCTGGATGTCTGCAAATGTGAGTTTTTTCTATCTCCCTGCTTTCCCCTAAGATGCCCTTTCCCCTGATTCACAGACCTCCTAACCATTTCATACCTACTATGGATCCTGACAATACTGCTCCCCTGTCCCCTTGCCCGATCACAAGCCCTGAATTCTCCCCATAGAAGCTACAATCAGACTCTGCTACATCCACTTGGAGTCCTCTCCCCCCCCCCCCCACTCCCCCTCGCTATCGGTCTGAGCATGAGACTGTCACCACAGCCTGCCGCTTATTCCCTTACACACACAAGCCACTATCATACCGCACCTCAGCAATAAATCTTATCCCTGACATCCTGAAATACTGATGTCACTGCTTCTAGCTGAACTGATTACAGGACCTGTCTGACCCCAGAGAAGATCTCTAGAAAGCATTTCCAGACCAGTTCCTCAAATCTGAAACTTTCTACCGATCGTAGAGGCGGCTGAACCCTGCTTCCTGAACCCCTGCTGTAAGAAGGTTACTGTCCCCACAGCAGGATTTAATGTAAAGTATGATATGGGAATATTGTGCATGCTGGCGAAATCAGGCTTCTACACCTCTCAACTGTGGTTTAAATGATGGTTGGTGGTGTTGGTGTGGTTGGGGAGGGGGGGGGGGGATGTGGATATGAGTGGGATTTGATATTCTGACAGTTAACTGCAGAAAATGCAATTGTGCTATATGTCTCCTCTGATAACTGTCGGCTGACACTTTTCTATCTTTCCGCTCCAATCACTCCATCATCTCATCCACCTCTTCCCCCCTTCTCTTTCCCCTTCCCCTCCTTCCCTTCCCCCTATCCCCTTATCTTTAATTCCCCCTCCTTAAATTCTCACCTCTCCTACTCCCCAATCCCCCTCCTCACACTAGCCCTTCTCTGTCAAACTCCTACTCCTTTAATCTATGGGATTATGTGTGTATATTATGTTGTGCTATTTAGTGTGATATAGTATTGTACTACATTGTGTCACATCATATTATATGGGTTATATATATAGTCTACAAGACTCCTATAAATTCCTATAATCCCCTCAGTGATCTGACCTTGCTTCTTCCCTACTTAACCTTGCTAAATCTCCCATCGGAATACAACTTTACATCCAGGCTCATAAGAACTATACTGCTAAATCTGAGGTACTCTGTTAAAAGTGCATATGTTGATAATAACTATCATCAGGTTAACTAATGTACTGCAACTATTAAGGTGATATATGTCTAATGTCCTAACCTGACTACAGAACACAATCAGACGGCTCCAGAGTCGACACACAATATAGTAATCCAGACATGATATGATCTAAGGTTATGGAATATTGGACCCATAGATTACTTCCCCTCGCCCTCTCCTCATTCCTTTTTACCTCCCTCCTTTCCACAATCCCCCCTTCCCCTTGTCCCTTTCCTCACTCTCTCTCTCCCCTTCCCCCCTTCTTCCCCCTCCTTTCCTCGTCCCCCCTCCCCCCCTCCCTTATTCCTTCCCCCCTCCCCCAATCCCCCTCCTCTTGTTCTCACCTCCCTACCCCCTAAAGTACCCCACATCCCAATAGCCCCCCCCATATCCCATTCATTCCCCTGTACCCTCCTCTGTGATTTAGCTTCACTCCCTACCCGCTTAACATTGCCGGACCTCTCAGTTAACCGCAACTTGACATCCAGGCTCACCAGAACTTCTTTGTCAATCTTAAATACTTGGTTAAAGGTTTATACACTGTTACTGTCTTTTGCCAGGTTGATTCAAATACCTTAAATGTTATGCAATTTTTTTTTTGATGTTACATCCTTCCTTACAGTTTAGATATACTGCATTGTTTATATATCACCGATCTGCGCCCATCTTGAGCCGGTCACCGTTTCATTTGACCTGGATCCAATATGGGCGTGGGGGTCTTCACAACCTCGTACTGCACAGACCCCTAGGTCCTCCCGAGACAATTTTCTTCTTTAGGCACTCCATACAGACTCCTAGAAGACCCTCTAATGACTATGGCTCTACAAGACCATTATCTGTATCTGTCACTGTTCAAATCACTTCTTATCTGCTTCTAGAGACACCGAAATTATTATTTTTCTTATCCTTACATTACCCTGCTATCCCCCAGTGCCGTGCAGTCCCACGGTTATCTGGTTTCTGTTCTAAGACCCCTCCCCGCACCACAACGGGTGCCAGTGTTTCACTCCGGGCCCCCGTTGACCCCTAGCACCAAGTGCGCATTTCCTCGCCCCTTAGAATAAGGCTTTCCCGGTAATCTTGGTAAGCTTTCTGGGGGCATTTCCTTCTATATCACTTTTCTGATACTTCTAATAACTCCTCCATCTTTCATATCTCGACTTCTTCCTTCTTTATCTTTAATTTCCTGATCTTTCCTTTCTTCCTCACCACCCCCCCCCTCATCCCCCTCCCCTTTTTTTTTTTCTCTCCCTCCTTTTCCGAATTAGCTCCCCTTTCCATACTCTCCTTTCATCATGACCAACCCCAAGTTAACACAAATACAAAACCGCGTCAAAATTCTCTCGCTGAACGCACATGGCCTAAATGTGCCAGAAAAACGTTCGCAAACACTATCAGAAGCCCATAGACTCCGGGCACAAATTATTTTACTGCAGGAAACCCATTTTCGAACTGGTGACCCAATTTATCTCTCCAACAAACGATACCCTACGGGATTTCACTCCACGACAGAAGGCACCAAATCACGAGGAGTCTCGATTCTACTTGCACGTCAACTAGACTTTAAACTGATTGACATTAAAAAAGATCCTAACGGTAGATTCCTTTTTGTAAAGGGACTTCTTGCCTCCCGCCCAATTACAATCGCAAATGTGTATGCCCCTAACACCAAGCAGGTGGCCTTTTTTCGCTCAACCTTACAGGAGCTTCAAGATTTCACATCCGGCCTTTTAATTCTTGGAGGTGATTTCAATGCCCCTCTGAACCCCTTACTTGACTCCTCCACAGGCAATTCGGTCCTCCCCTACAAGGCTTTGCGACAAATCATCACACAACTCCAATCCCTCCGACTCCATGACACATGGAGATTGACCCATCCAGATACTAGGGATTACACCTTTTTCTCTTCACCTCATCAGAAATTCTCTAGAATCGATTACCTTTTTCTATCCCAACCAGACCTTCCTTACCTCTCTTCTTCCTCAATAGAAACCAGTGTGCTATCAGATCACAATCCTATCACCTTAACCTTGCTGTTTCCAGAAGTGGAGACAAGATGTAAGTCTTGGAGACTTAATACCTCACTCCTAAAAGATGCGGCGGCAACCACAAGGATTCAAAACACCTTGAAAGAATATTTTAATCTGAATGATACCCCAGATACCTCAGCACTGACCCAATGGGAGGCGCACAAGTGCGTGATCCGGGGAGAATTCCTTGCATTATCAGCAACACTTAAACGGGCCCGGCAGAAGGACCTCACGGATCTTTATTCCAAACTCGAAGGACTTGAAAAATCGTTTAAACATTCGCAGGCACAATCCACTCTATCAGAACTAACCGCGGTGCGAACTGAACTGCGAGATAAGTTGGGCTTGCAAGCTCACCGCAGACTCGTTCTTTCCCGCAAACTATTTTATGAGCAGGGGAATAAAAGTGGTCGCCTTTTGGCACGTTCCATACGCCCACAGCATACATCGTCCCAAGTACACCTCATAAGAGATGCTTCTGGTAAGGACCACCACTCTAACCCTGACATTGCAAAGCAATTTGAGTGCTACTACAGGAAATTGTACAATCTTACTGACTCACTTGCTCTTAAACCCTCTTCAGAAGCCAGAAAAGCTCAACTGGATAAGTTCTTCCAAGATCACGGCATGAGTCCCATTTCTGAGTCCGATGCGATTTCCATGGAAGCCCCCATAACTGGAGAAGAACTGCACCGCGCTCTTAAAGAAATGAAGCCGGGGAAATGCCCGGGCCCGGATGGGCTTACACTTCAGTACTACCGTTGCTTTGCTGATACTCTCACACCACATTTTCTCCGTGCGTTTGGGAGCTTAGCCACATCCCCTAACCACCCACCCTCACTCCTGGAGGCACATATTTCTGTTATCCCGAAGTCAGGAAAAGATCCTTCCCTGGTTACAAGCTATAGACCAATCTCCCTTCTAAATGTTGACGCCAAGCTATATGCCAAAATTTTGGCTAATAGGATACTCCCCTTTCTGCCGTCTCTCGTCTCCTTAGACCAGGTTGGATTTATTCCTGGTAGGGAGGCGAGAGATAATACCACAAAGGCCCTCAACATTCACCACTGGTTGACCACAAAACAAGCCCCTGGGTTCTTTCTCTCCTTGGATGCAGAGAAGGCGTTTGACAGGGTGGCCTGGGACTACTTAATGAAGACCCTGGAGTCCATTGGATTCCGAACTAGGATGCTATCAAACATTCAGGCGCTTTACACAGATCAAACTGCTAGGGTCAGGGTCAATGGCCACCTGTCGGACGCCTTCCGCCTATCCAACGGCACAAGACAGGGATGCCCACTTTCCCCCATCCTTTTTGTTTTGTCCCTCGAACCCTTTCTGAACATGCTTCGCCAAAACCCTAACATTCATGGTATACAGATAAGTAATACCAACCATAAAGTAGCTGCGTTTGCGGACGACATGCTCCTTTTTCTGTCACAACCGCACATTTCTATCCCGAACCTAATGAAAGACCTGGAATATTATGGTTCTCTATCCAACCTTAAAGTTAACCATTCAAAATCAATGGCCCTAAACATTTCCCTTCCTTCTGCTGAGGTTAGTCGGTGTCAATCTAATTTCCCTTTTCTTTGGGCAAACACAACACTCCCATACTTAGGCATACATATCCCTCGCGACCTGTCACATCTGTATGCTTCCAACTTTCAACCCCTTTTGTCATCTATCAATACAGATTTGAAATTATGGAGAAACATTCAGGTATCATGGTTCGGAAGGGCTGCTATTCTTAAAATGACCATTCTCCCCAAACTATTATACCTTTTCCAAACAATTCCCATACATATACCTTCAGCCTTTTTTTCTTCTCTACGCACTTCATGGCGGACTTTTATCTGGCAAGATAAACCACCGAGGATTAAATTTTCCCGCCTTACAGCCCCTAAACATAGAGGAGGTCTCAACCTGCCAGATGTGACCAGTTATTATAAAGCTTGTCTTCTCACCAGAATAGTTGATTGGACCCTCCATGCCGACCAAAAAGAGGTGGTTAAGATGGAAAATGTCTGGACAACTACTCCGCTACATCTTCTACCGTGGCTTCCTCTGTCAGACATACCTCAACCTCTCAAAATACACCCTTTTATTGGGCCCCCGCTACTCATTCATGATGCTTGGCGTAAGAAGATGAAAATTGATCCCCGTTGTGGTCCATTGACCTCCCTTAGGTTAAATCCTGCCTTTCCGCCAGGCATGTCTACCGGCTTTTTGCGCTCCCTATGGCCGCACCAGGAAGTTCTAGCCAAACATTTTTACAAAGATGGAGCACCCATCTCATGGGAAAGACTTAACTCCTCATTACCCCCCCCAGGCATACCACTGTGGATATTCTTTCAAGTACGCCACTTCCTCTCCTCCAAAGGCAACCCAACATTATGGTCGAGACCCCGGTCTCCATTGGAAACCATATGTGAACGCACCCTTCCTCAAAGACATATAATTTCAGAATTATATGGTCACATTCTTGATGCCCCGTCTGCATCCTCTGCCACTTTTGCCCTTGCTTGGTCGAAAGACCTACAATTATCCCTTTCCGAAAAAGACTGGGAAACGATCTGTCGCTCACCCCATCGCACCTCGATTAATGTCACTGCACAAGAAAATGGATATAAAATCCTTACCCGTTGGTACAGGACGCCAGACAAAATCCACAGATTTGCCCCAACAGTCGACAACACCTGTTGGAGATGCACTGAGTCTCCGGGTACCATGCTTCACATATGGTGGGCATGCCCAATATTGCAACCCTTCTGGGAAAAAGTGCAGGAAACCATAAAAAAAGTCACATCCAGTGAAATTCCATTCACCCCGGAAAAATTTCTTCTTAATTACTCCCCTAGAACCTCCAACTACCCTCAAACAGTATTGGCGCGACACATGATGAATGCTGCCAAACTTTGTGTTCCGTGCCACTGGCGCACATCTGATATACCCTCACTCAAAGAATGGTTCCGCAGACTAAATAGAATTGAAGAAATAGAAGAACTGATAGCTATCTCAAGGGAAGAAATATCCAAGTTCTCTGCGGAATGGCTGGACTGGATCCGTTACAAAGAGACAGACGAATACAAATCCTTCATCAGCTCTCCTTAATTTGAATCCATAGATTTTAATATTACTATGGAGCCGGTTTCCCCGGAGGAATAAGAGCAGGGAAATTATGCTCATATTCACCATTAGATTCACTCCCTTCTGATCTCCTCTCCTGATCCTCATTCCCACAAACCCCTCCAATCCCCCTCACCCCCCCCCCCCCCTTTATACCTACATTTTTTTTTTTTTTTTTCTTTTCTCTCACCTCTCCCACCTTCCCAATATTTTCTTCTCTATTTTTCTCTCTTTTCTATTCCTCTCTACCTACCTTTTCCTATCTCTTTGACAAGCTATATTTCTGCACTCCCACAGATGGTTACCAAGAAGCCAGCTCCCTTGTTTCAGACACATGAAGGAAGCAGACTCATGAACCGTTGCGGCAACCCCTCTGTCCGCAATAAAACTTGCCCATCAAACTTACTTACTGTACAACAAACGAGATCACCCACCCTATCAGATGGACACTAATCCCCAATAATTTTTTCTCAACACATCTCTCTGCCAGAATATTTGAAGCTTCATCCCTTTCTTTAATAGAGTGCTTCAACCTTATAAGTTTTTTGTTTTGATTATGTCTTCTTGTGTCTGTAACCACGTGATCTCATAAGTTTTTTGTGCTATTATGTATCTTGATATTATGTGGGTTCATTATCTTCCAATTCACTGTATTGTGTTCATTTTTTGTTACATCTTGCTTTTAACAAAATAAAAATTTGTTTATGGAAAAAAAAAAAAAAAACAAAATGAACAAGTAGACTAGAAATCAGCAAAGTTGTCAACCACCCAGCAGAACTAAATTTGCCAAGTGGTGCCTGTTTAGGACAGTTTGGCTACATATGCCTGAAGTTCTGCATTAAGGGCCAATTTACACTATTGCGAAGCGTTAGCATGCAAACATCATGCTGTGTTTTAATATGCAGTGTTAACCACTTGCCGACTGCCCCACATACATTTACTGCATGAAATCACGTACCTGTCTGTCATTTCGTGCTTCCTAGTTTGCAGCGTGCACGCATGCCACTCAGAGGGACCCAGCGATCGTTCCTGAGAAAGTCTTCTCACAGCCAAAGCAGCCCCCCCCCCCCCACAGTTAGAAAGAATTACCTAGGAGCACATTTAACCTTTTGATTGCCCCTGATGTTAACCCCTTCCCTGCCAGTGTCATTAGTACAGTGACAGTTCTTTTTTTTTTTAGCATGGATCACTGTATTGGTGTCACTGGTCTCCAAAAAGTGTCAGTGTCAAATTTGTCCACCACTATGTCACAATTCCACTTAAAATCGCTGGTCTCCGCCATTACTAGTAAAAAAAAAAAAAAAAATCCATAAAAATATCCCATAGTTTGTAGACGCTATAACTTTCAAACCAATCAATATACACTTATTGGGATTTTTTTTTTCTAAAACATGTATCAGAATTTTTATTTGCCTAAACTGATGAAGAAATTATATTTTTTACATTTTATTGGGTGTGTTTTCTAGCAGAAAGTAAAAAATGTTCTTTTTTTTTTCAAAATTGTCGGTCTTTTTTTGTTTATAGAGCAAACAATAAAACTGCTGAGGTGATCAAATACCACCAAAAGAAAGCTCTATTTGTGGAAAAGAAGGACATCGATTTTATTTGTGTACAGCATCGCGAGACCGTGCAATTGTCAGTTAAAATAATGCTGTGCCATATCGCAATAAACGGACTGGTCATGAAGGGGGGTAAACCTGGAGCTGAAGTAGTAAGGTAGACCATTCATTTCTAGCAGTGCAATGCACTGCATGTTAGTCAGCAAGGAACATTGGGGTGCCATTCAGAATGCTATTTTCTGTGCCACGTGTTGCAGTTACATGTGCATTACTGTAATAGTATGAATGAGCGCTAAACATTGAGAAAACAGTATCCTGGTACTTGAAGAAACAATCTACAGTATCAGTGACTGAATAGAACACATCAATGGTATACAGTTACTTCTAAGAAAACAGAAGACTGACACACAATACTTGGGTGCCACAGGCTAGAAGACATCCAATGGGTTGGTACACAGTTACTACAAAGGGAGCAAGTAGACTAGATAACTGAACCAGATGCTAGGAAAGCAAAGGCCTCCTACTCATTGCTAATGTGCCATTATACTGCAATACCATGGTTATTATTTTCAAATAATTCACAGGGATGCTTTACTGCTAAGACATGCTACAACCGTTATGAACTATAATATTCCAAATATAGACCTCTACCTCTAAAATTCTATCACAAGCCCTGAACAGGAAAAGGAAAACCTGTCCTAAAAAATTAATCCAGTCTGCCATTGCTAACCTCTCTTACTGGTCTTCATGCTGGTCCTCATGCTTTGGGCCTTACTCACGGCGGGAAGTTCTTTATAAAACAATGCCCGCAATTATTCATGGCCATTTGCATGTAATCCATTGTTCAGCGATTACCTGTGAATGTGGATCATCCACAGGTAAACGTTGTATGACTGATTACATCAGAATGACCTCACTGAGTCTCCCATGGTCTCCCGCAGGTAATCGCAGTTTGCCACATTTCCCCCATTTGCAAGTGTGAATGAGAATGCAGATAGGGACTTGCATTGTATACATTGATAGTAAGGAATCAGTCCAACCAACAGTTTCAATTTAGTTATAAGTGGAGACTGGTGGGCAAAAGTCTGATAGTAAAGGCCAGGGTCAGTCCACCCAACAGTTATAATTTAGTTTTAGGAGGAGACTGGTGGGCAAAAGCAGCCACTGGCTTCTTCGTATACAGTATGTCCTGGGTGCTCCAACAATGAAGTCCCGCTGCCATAATTCCTAACTTTGATCCCATCCACATGGGAGTTTTTGGTGTTCCTGCCCACTTTGTGTCTTGCATTCCCCATATTATAAAAATCCAACAGGAGTAGTAGGGCTTCCACCTAATGGCCATGGAAGGGGTGCAGACTTAGGAACCCAGATCTCACCAATTAAGTCCCTGAGACTATAGAGAATTAATAATAGATGTTTTTGAAGGACTGTCAGGCATAAAAGGGAATAACCCTGGTAATATAGTAACTCCCACCTCTCTCTGGCATGACCTACCACAGTTGACAGTCAAACAGAAAACAGGATTGTTAAGCCAACCAGGGAAATTAAACCACGATCCAACTGCCCCACAGTAGTGGCATAGAACAAAGTTCCTGCAAAGGCAGTTCAAGTAAGCAAGTTAATACTTTGTAGTGCCACCTTTTGCTGCGATTAGAGCTGTAAGTCGCTTGGGGTATGTCTCTATCAGTTTTGCACATCGAGAGACTGAAATTTTTGCCCATTCCTCCTTGCAAAACAGCTCAAGCTCAGTGAGGTTGGATGGAGAGCGTTTGTGAACAGCAGTTTTCAGTTCTTTCCACAGATTCTCGATTGGATTCAGGTCTGGACTTCGACTTGGCCATTCTAACACCTGGTTATGTTTATTTACATACAATAATACAGCTGGTAGGATTCCCCCATCCACCTCAAATGTATAGATGGGGGATCGGGTCAGTTGTTTTCATTCAACCTGCTGGTTGAGCGAAAAAAAAACAACTAATGTGTGGGCTGCCTTACATGCACTTGCTCCAGCTACACATCATTGCTCTAGACTTGTTTCCTCATAGTTACGACATTGAATCATGAGGGACCATCAGCAGGGACCATCAGAGGGACCATCAGCAGGAGGATGGAGGACCGGATTCTCCTATATAGATATTTAGTCATTTCTAGAGGGATCATTAGCAGGAGGAAGGAAATTGTTTCCTCTGTATACTTCTTAACTTGTTACTACTTGACCGATCACCAGGTGTAGGAAGGTGGTCCTGATTCCTCTATATAAATCTTTGGTTATCACTGAAGGGATCACAAGCAGGAGGAAAGAGAACTTAATACCCCTATACACATTTTAAGTTATCACTGGATGGATTACTAACAGGGGGAAGGAGGACCTGATTTCTCTATATAGATCCTTATGGCACTTTTCCACTGCAAGTACCGGCTCGGCTCTACTCGGCCCTGCTTGGCCCCGTTTGCTTTTCCACTGCTGGTACCGCATGGTACGGTGTTGGAACGGTTGGGTACAGTACGGTATGGTTTGATTTTCCACTAAAGTAGTACTAAAGTTAAGTGGGTGGGATAACAACGGGGTGGGTGGGATTCTCTGACCAATCAGTGGCTAGTAGTGACTGCATGCAAAGGATTGTGGGTATGGTACCTCTTGGAACCACAATCGAGTAGGTACTGTTTTTGAGAGCCGTACCGTTCGGTTCCATGCAGTGGAAAAGCGTTGCCGTACCGTACCGTACCGAACCGAACCGTTCCTACACTATACCATGCGGTACCAGCAGTGGAAAAGCACAAAAGCGCGCCGAATCGTTCGGTTTCATGCAGTGGAAAAGCACCAATAGTTATCACTAGGGGGATCACCAGCTGGTGGAAAGAGGTCCTGATTCCCCTATATAGATCTTTAGTTATCACTGGAGGGATCACAAGTAGGAGGAAAGAGGTCCTGATTCCCCAATACAAATATTTAGTTATCACTGGAGGGTTTACCAATAGGGCGAAGAAGGTCCTGATTCCTCTATATAGATCTTTAGTTATCACTAGAGGGTTTACCAACCGGGGAAAGGAGGTCCTGATTCCTCTATATCAGGGGTGTCAAACTCAACTTCACCTGAGGGCCACATCAGCATTATGATTGCCCTCAAAGGGACGGTTGTATCTGTAATACTAGATGTCCAGAGTATCCCATCAACCTTACACCAGATGTCAAAAGTCCCCCCCCTACCCTCCCTTACATCAAAGTGCACTCCCTTACCTTGTGTTGCTGCTGGACAGAAGCTGGGGACATAGCTGGGAAGCAGATAATGCAGGGTCTGGAGGAGGCCCAAAGGAGGGCTGGAGCTCTACTGCAGCCTTAGGTGAGGTGGGAGGGCCACATGAAAAGGCCTGGAGGGCCGGATTTGGCCCGCGGGCCTTGTGTTTGACACATGTGCTCTATATAGATCTTTAGTTCTCACTAGAGGGTTTACCAACCGGGGAAAGGAGGTCCTGATTCCTCTATATAGATCTTTAGTTCTCACTAGAGGGATCGCCAGCAGGTGGAAGGAGGTCCTGATTCCCCTATACAGATCTTTATTTATAACTGGAGGGATTGCAAGTCTGAGGAAAGAGGTCCTAATTCTCCAAAACAAATTATAATTATTACTGGAGAGATCACCAGAGGGTGGAAGGAGGTTCTGATTCCCCTATACAGATCTTTAGTTATTACTAGAGGGATCACGAGTAGGAGGAAAGAGGTCCTGATTCCCCTATACAAATCTTCAGTTATCACTGGAGGGATCATCAACAGGGGGACGGACATCCTGATTCCTCTATATACTGTAGATCTTTAGTTATTATTAGGGGGATCACCAGCAGGAAGTCCTGATTCCTCTATATGGATCCTTGGCCCCATTTCACACTGGTGCGGCTTTTAAATTGCGATACTATGCGTCATTTTAAAGCCGCAGGTCAGTGCGATTTGTACTCCCAATTTCATAGCGACTTTGTTTAACAGAAGTCTATGCAAGTCGCAATGAAATTGGAAAAAAAGTAGTGCAGGAACCTTTTTCCATAATTGCTGTGACATAAGTCATGGCGATTTGATCGTTTCCATTGCCGGCAATGGTGTGCCACTTGTCATGCAATTTGGAACTGTCAATTTGACAAATCGCACTGGTGTGAAGGAGGGCTTTGTTAGACCTCATTAAGAATACTCTATCGGGGTTCATTCTGTAGACCTCTGGAAAGGTCCGAGGGATAAAACATTTTAGCAGACCCTGTCGGAACTTAATATGTACAGTCTTGTGGAAGGAAGCAAATTGGGAGACATCATTTATCCTTTAAATACATGAAGGTTGTGAGTAAGATAGTTATCACTAGAGGGATCTCCAGCAGGAGGAAGAAGGTCCTGAGACCTCTATATAGATCTTTGGTTATCACTAGAGGGATTGCTAACAGGGGGTTGGAGGTCCTGATTCCACTATACAGATCTTTAGTCATCTCTGGAGGGACCATCAGCAGGAGGAAGGAGGGCCAGATTCTTCTATATAGATATTTAGTCATTTTTAGAGGGATCATTAGCAGGAGGAAGGAGGACCTGATTCTCCTATATACATATTTAGTCATTTTTAGAGGGATCATCAGCAGGAGGAAGGAGGACCTGATTCTCCTATATACATATTTAGTCATTTTTAGAGGGATCATCAGCAGGAGGAAGGAGGACCTGATTCTCCTATATACATATTTAGTCATTTTTAGAGGGATCATCAGCAGGAGGAAGGAGGACCTGATTCTCCTATATAGATATTTAGTCATCTCTAGAGGGATCATCAGCAGGAGGAAGGAGGACCTGATTCTCCTATATAGATATTTAGTCATCTCTAGAGGGACCATCAGCAGGAGGAAGGAGGACCTGATTCTCCTATATAGATATTTAGTCATTTTTAGAGGGATCATCAGCAGGAGGAAGGAGAGTCTGTTTCTTCTGTAGACATCTTAACTTGTTATTACTTGACGGATCGCCAGGAGTAGGAAGGTGGTCCTGATTCCTCTATATAAATCTTTGGTTATCACTGGAGGGATCAGGAGCAGGAGGAAAGAACTTGATACCCCTATACAAGTTTTTAGTTATCACTGGATGGATCACCAACAGGGGGAAGGAGGCCCTGATTCCTCTATATAGATTTTTAGTTATCACTAGAGGGATCACAAGTAGGAGGAAAGAGGTCCTTTCAATATGAGACTAATGGCCGGAATACACGATAATATAATCGGCCGAAAATTTCCGTTCAGCGAGCGATCGGCCGATATTCTACTCGTTAATGCCCAGCCATCAATGAGCGATATCGATATTGTGAACGAAAAATACAGTTTGAAAAACCCGAAAAATTCTGTCGTCTCGTTTGCGAATGAACGATATTCTATACGTTGATGTTGAGGTCGTTCATTTGAAATCTGTATAACCTCATCACTCATGCCTGGAAATATTTTTCGATTCGACTGTTTCGATGGTCGGCGGGCAACGGTCAGCTGATATTCGGACCGTGTATGTTGGCAACGTTTTTGACCAACAAATACTTTTTCAAAAGTATGATTGGGCAATATTCTAATCGTGTATTCAGGCCATTAGACCAAGAACATGGGGGGCATGACCTCAAACTAGAGGGAGTAAAATTCAAAGCTAACCTTAGAAAGTATTATTTTCCCAAAAGAGTAGTTGATGCTTGAAAAAAAAATTAAATAGGGAAGACCCAATGGACCACTTGCTCTTTTTTCTGCTGTCGTTCTTCTATGTTTCTATATTTGGCCTCCTACATCGGAGGTGTAAATGCAGCATCAGACTACCCCTCTACCCAAAATCCAAAGAGCAATCTGGAAAGGCAGATTGTGCAGATTCAGATGATGCCATCTTGAACGTCGGCAGCTAGCAGGTGCTTCTAGGCTGAGCAGCACACATGACATCATACAGCTTTGCAATAGGATGAATGGAAACCCCATGATACATAATGAATGATGGAAGATATGGCCAGTGTATGATGGACACTGCAGGTGGAAGCTGGCTGACATCTTTTTCTGAATGAGATTACCCTTCCTTGCCCATAGTACACAGCAGAAAATATAAAATAAGACCAACAGTGGTGGGATGGAAAGGATGAAGCTAAGCAAATTGCAGCAGCAACCCCTATGACAGGCTGATGTCACTTACCAGCTTAGCAGCAGGTCATGGTCCTTGGGAGGTTGAAGGAGGATGCTGGGGGCTCAGGTGCAAGCCGATGCTGCTGGCCTTCTCTGCATATATTTGATTTTTCTCTATAAATATCCAAAGCGCAGTCACAGGCTGATGTCTCCCACCATCCTCCAGCTCTGATCAGCTTGTGTGTTTCTCCCCTCCCCTCTCTCCCACCCCCTCACAAAGAGCCCAACATGGCTGCAGCAGCAGCAGATGGGAAGTGCTGCTGTATGCGTCCCCCCCTCCCTTTCCACTCAGACACCAGCCACCCCCCTAACAGAGGTCATATTAATGCAGAGCATTTTATTCTAGGCATTGAACACAAGCTTAGTGTGACCATTCAATGTCTTGGTGACATAAGCGCTACTGTTCATTCATATAGCCATTTATCTCATGTGCTAAGACTTTCCTTTATCTCGAAGGAAGGATCGATGGATTTCTGCTGCAGCCTTTATCATCCTTTTTTTTTTTTTATTTACTTTCTTTTTTTTATTAAAGTTATATATCATAGACAGAAATTTATGACCATTTTTAACCACTTGAGCTCCGGAAGCTTTACCTCTCTTTATGACCAGGCTATTTTTTGCGATACGGCACTGTGTTAATTTATCTGACAATTGCACAGTCGTGTGACGATGTACCCAGATAAATGATCTGTCCTGAAAATAGAGCTTTTGGTGGTATTTGATCACCTCTGCGATTTTTTTATTTTTTTGTGCTATAAACAAAAAAAGACTGATAATTTAAAAAAAAAAAAAATATATATATATATATATATATATATTTTTTTTTTTTTTTACTTTCTGCTATTAAACATTTCCAATAAAAAATGTAAATATATATATATATATATATATATATATATATATATATATATATATATATTATTTTTTTTTACTTTCTGCTATAAAACATTTCCAATAAAAAAAAATGTAAAAAAAAAAAAAATGTAAAAAAAAAAGAATTTAAAAATCAAATGTCTTCATCAATTTAGGCCAATAAGAATTCTGCCACATATTTTTGGTAAAAAATATGTAGCAGAATATATATATATATATATATATATATATATATATATATATATATATATTTTTTTTTTTACTTTCTGCTATTAAACATTTCCAATAAAAAAAAGTAAAGAAAAAAAAAAAAAAATATATATATATATATATATATATATATATATATATTTTTTTTTTACTTTCTGCTATAAAACATTTCCAATAAAAATGTAAAAAAAAAAAAAAATGTAAAAAAAAAAAATTTAAAAATCAAATGTCTTCATCAATTTAGGCCAATATGTACTCTGCTACATATTTTTGGTAAAAATAAAATCCCAATAAGCGTATATTGATTGGCTTGTGCAAAAGTTATCGCGTCTACAAACTATGGGATAGATTTATGGAATTTTTATTTATTTATTTTACTGGTAATGGCGGCGATCAGCAACTTATAGCGGGGCTGCGACATTGTGGCAGACAAATTGGACACTAATGGTGGCCATACACCTGCCGAAAAATCGTTCGAAAATCTGTCATTTGGTCCGATCGTCCATTTTTCTTCCAGTTAATGGGCACAAATAGAAAATCGTTTTCAACTTTTCAGAGCCGAAAAATCGAAGGAACAGTTTTGAAAATCTGCCGGCCGAAAGATAAATTGAAAGGTTAATGTGATTCTCGGCTGACCTGTTTGCACTAGGTATATGTGACAAACTGAATTCATTTATATCCATTGAACGATTTATCGTTCGAAATTCGGTCATTACATGATGGCACGATCGTCTGCTCTTATGACCGATTTTTCGTTTTTCGAAAATGAGTTTGCCCGATATTTCGGCTAGTGTATGGCCAGCATAAGAGGTTGATTTACTAAAAGCAAATAGACTGTGCACTTTGCAAAGTGCAGTTGCTCCAAAGCTTAGTAAATGAGCAAAAGCTCTGCTGACTTTCACCATCCAATCATGTGCAAGCAAAAATTCTGTTTTTGTAATTTCCTTGCACATGAGTGAAGCTTTACCTCATTTACTAAACTCTGAAACAACTGCACTTGCAGAGTGTAACTGCACTTTGTAAGGTGCATAGTTTATTTGCCTTAAGTAAATCAACCCCTAAGTGACACTTTTTGGGGACCAGTGACACCAAGACGTTTCCACTAGTGCGACTCCAAAGCCGCACGATTTATAGTGCAACTTTGAGTGCAATTTTGATCTGACTTTACGCTCTCTGACTCAAAGTCGCATCAAAGTAGTGCAGGCACCTTTTCAGAGTCGCTGCAACTTTAAGTTGCATAGGAACATTAAATCAATGGGCAATGACTTGTCATGCGACTTTTTGTGTCCAAAATCGCATGACAAGTCGCCTTATACAGTGCTAAAAATATGCACTGTCACTGTACTAATGACACTTGCTGGGAAGGGGTTAACCTCAGGGGCGATCAAAGGGTTAACTGACTACCTAACCTGTGCTTGTGTACACTGTGTGAGGTGCTTGTACTAATGGAAGGTAGAGATCCGTGTTTCTGCTTTGTAGGAACACAGGATCACAGCCTTCCCTTCTCACAGAATGGCAATCTGCTTTGTTTACATAGGCAGACCGCCGTTCTGCCTTTGTTCCAATTGATCAGGGGGTCCCGGAGGACAATGCATCCGCCATATTCGCTGATTGGCAAATAAGGCAAAGCTGTGCTGGCATGAAACGTTAAGGGCCAGTTCACACCACATGCAGTCCAGTGCGTTTTTTTCTGCATCAAAAACACATGGAAAGTAGGTTATATGGTTTCCAATGGCATAGTTTACACCAGTGCTTGCAGTTCTAGTGCGTTCCAGTTCCAGACAAAAAATATAACATGCTACATTTTCCCTTTACTGGACTGTACTGGAACGCTGTAAAACGCATCAAAAATGCACTGGAATGCACCTAAACCCACCAAAAACACACTGGAACACTCATGTGCTTATTTAAGGTTAAGAAAAAAGAGGGGTAAAAATGCACTAGACTGCATTAAAAACACATTGGAGCGCATCAAATACGCACTGGAATGCATCAAAAACACGTCATAGGGAAAATGAAATACAACAGAACTTGTAATCCTTCACTTTGCTGTTTCGATACAGTTTTGATTTTAATTAACTTGAGTACATAAAAGGCAGATAAACTAGGAAATTTTCACCCCTGGGTCCAATCACACAGGCTTTCCGTTTGGGTCCACCGGTGTTTTTCAGGAGGACCTGATTGGAAGCTCTATGTAATGCTGGCCATACACTAGCTGAAAATCATTCAAACTCGTTTTCGAATAATCAAAAGATTTTTCAGCTAGTGTATGGCCAGCATAAGTTTATGGGCAGGTGGACGAAGTGGGGAGGAGGAATGGTAATGTCAGGATCTCTACCTTCCATCTGTCCATTCCTCGTTTTCATGAAAAAAAAATACAATGGGGTTGATTTCCTAAAACTGGAGAGTGAAAAATCTGGTTCAGCTCTGCATAGAAATCAGCTTCCAGTTTTTTTTTTTTGTCAAAGCTTAATTGAACAAGCTGAAGTTAGAAGCTGATTGGCTACCATGCACAGCTGCACCAGATTTTGCACTCTCCAGTTTTAGTAAATCAACCCCACTGCCTGGCGGCAGTGTTGAGTTTGCAAACCACTGTGATCAGTGTGCAGAAGGGCAGCTGCTTGCATAGAACCTAAACACAAACCTGGAAGATCGTAGTTATCACAGGCAGGGCCGCTGATAGAAATCATGGGGCCCCGTACAGCCTACCTGACAGGGCCCCCTTCAGTCCCACCCTCATTCCCACCCCTGGCCCCTCCCCAGTCCTCGCCTTGAAACAAAGGGCAG
The DNA here is from genome assembly GCF_965119305.1 of Pelophylax lessonae. Classification (NCBI taxonomy): domain Eukaryota; kingdom Metazoa; phylum Chordata; class Amphibia; order Anura; family Ranidae; genus Pelophylax; species Pelophylax lessonae. The sequence goes on along the minus strand of NC_138771.1, from coordinate 465,942,156 downwards.
GAACAGGCTGGATGAAGTTACATGTACCTGATCTAGCCTTCCGTGCCACCCTGCTGCAGTAAATGTACTGAGAGTGGGTGGCAAGCAGTTAAAGCGTAACTCCACTTTTGATGAGAAAAAAACATTCCCCTCTGGGTGATCAACTGTATAAACTCCAGTATAAGCCGAGTTTTTCAGCATGTTTTTACATGCTGAAAAAGCCCCCCTCGGCTTATACTCGAGTCACGGTCTCACTTACCTTTTTCCTGGTCAGTGCGCATGGGTCGCCGTTTGGGAAAGTCCGTACACGTTCGGCTATTCCTGGGCAGACGGCGCATGCGCAGTGACGTGTTGGCGCCGGGCGGCGCTATTTTTAAATGTAAGGCGGAAAGGTAAGTGAGACTCCTCCGCAGCACTGCAGGTAAAGGTAAGTGAGACTACTGTACCATGCCCGCAGCACTGCATCTCCTGTACCATCAGTGCCATAAATGTGCCATGCCTGTACCATCTGTGCCATGCCTGTACCATATCTGTGCCATGCCTGTACCATCTGTGCCATGCCTGTACCATCTCCTGTGCCATGCCTGTACCATCTCCTGTACCATGCCTGTACCATCCCCTGTACTATGTCTGCAGCCCCTGTTTTGGGTCTCGTGGTGGTCCAGTTGGGTCAAGTAGCTGCTGCATTTCCCCCCCTAGGCTTATACTCGAGTCAATACGTTTTCCCAATTTTTGTGGTAAAATTAGGTGCCTCGGCTTATATTCGGGTTGGCTTATACTCGAGTATATACGGTATTTACATTACACAGATTTTAAGAAACGTTGTTGCAGATTCCTATCTTTTGTTATTCTGAAGAAATCATTGTTTATTCCGCTGTGCCTCTGTGCTTAGTGGGTCAAATGGAAGTGGTTTCATAATTATCAACCAGCTGCAGTTGCAGGGCTCTAATGAGGGAAGCTGATGGGTCTGCATCCCTTTAGACGTGTTCCTATTGGGATGCCAGAAATCTGACTTGTATCTTAGTGCAGACTTCTGGGAAAATTGGTGAGTCAATCACACAAGCAGGAAAGGATGTTTCTGGGGTGTGGTCAGTACACATTCTGTGTACAGAACAGCTCCAGGTAGCCATATTGCATTGCATTTTCAGAAAATTACAGCGGCTGCAGATTGAAAAGGAAAGGTAATTTTTAATAACATTCAATTACAATATCATTTGTGTCGCAATTGTATATGCTATATTGTTTTTTCTTTATTTACTATTTTTTTTTCCCATTAAAGTAGAATTACCCTTTAACCACTTAAGCCCCGGAAGATTTTACCCCCTTCCTGACCAGGGTTTTTTTTGCGATTTTTTACTGCGTGACTTTAACGGACAATTGCGCGGTCGTGCGACGCTGTACCTAAACAAATTTCACGTCCTTTTTTTCCCACAAACAGAGCTTTCTTTTGGTGGTATTTGATCACCTGTGCGATTTTTTGATCATGCGCTATAAACAAAAAAAAACGTAAATTTTTCAAAAATAACAATATTTTTCACTTTTTTTTATATGAAATCCCCCCCCCAAAAAAATGGAAAAATCAAAATTTTTTAACATTTTCGGCCAATTTGTTTTATGCTACATATGTTTGGTAAAAAAAATCGCAAAAAGCGTATTTTGATTGGTTTGCGCAAAAGTTATCGCATTTACTAACAAAGGGAAAGATTTTTGTCATTTTTGGTGTTTTTTTTTTTAACGAGTAATCTGCGATTTTTTTTGCGGTACTGCGACATTGCGGCGGACAGATCGGACCCTTGACTGACATTTTCTGACACTTTTGGGGGTACCAGTGACATTACTGCAGTAATCAGTGCTATACATATGCACCGTTACTGTAAAAATGACACTGGCAGGGAAGGGGTTAACTGTATTGGAGAGGAAGGGGTTAAGTGTGTCCTAGGGGCGTGATTCTAACTGTGATGGGACATGGCTACTAGTGTAAAAACAGAGATCAACGGTTCTACATTTTTATACAGGGGAGAATGACAGGCGGCTTGTTTACATAAGCCGCCTGACTTTCTCCCTCTCTACCGACGATCGTAGTGTGACCGGCGGACATCGGGTCCGCCGGTCACACGCCCGGACTCCTCCGTGAATGAGCCGAGCGGGCGCGCGCTCGCCTGCTATTGGCTCAAAACCCGGTGACAGGCAAGCGACGTAGATCTACGTCACTCTGCCTGGCTGGGGCTGACTGCCGCAGTAAATATACTGTGCGCAGTCGGCAACCGGTTAAAGGGAAAGGTTGGGGGTGGGTCCACATGACAGGTCTGATTAGGTACGCCAGTCCGTTTTTCAGGTGGACCTGATCTGACCCTCTATTCACTACTATGGAGCGTTGGATCGAAACTAGGGATCGACCGATTATTGGCAATGCCTGAGGTTACCGATATTACCGATATTTCGGGAAAGTGCTGTACTGGAGTGATGCCTGCAGCTAGAGGCATCACCCCGGTACTGGCTTCCATAGCTAACGGTCGGCTGTCTTGTAATGACAACCTATCGGCTGGGAAGCCGCTCGGCTGTCATTATAAGGGGTGGGAGGGGACGTCTCCCCCCTCCCGCCGCCTTCTGCGGCTCGCCTGGGCATCCTATCCCACCGGGAGACCTGGGCATCCTACCTGCACGGTTGCCAAAGAGAAGACCCGATCAAAGCCGCATTCGGCTCTGATCGGGTCTCCATGTAAAAAACCTGGAAGTAATTTCATGACATCACTTCCGGGTACTCGGCGGCAAATTTAAAAAAATGCGAGAATTCAAAACAGCCAAACTTGCCGTTTTGAATGCTTTTAAGTGCAGAGGAGGGGTTTGGGGACTTTTAGACCCCCAGATCCCTCCACCAGAGTACCTGTGGAAAAAAAATAAAATATTTTTTTAAATGTCCGAAAATATCGGCCAATATCGGCCGATACGGATATTCGATGACCAAAATATCGGTATCGACAATAAAAAAACTATATCGGTCGATCACTAATCTAAACGGAATTTTGTCCATATACACCAGCCTACCTCCAATCTGATCCACTAAACAAAATGGAATAGGATCTGTTCCCCCTCCCTCTAGCGGATCGGTTTGGAGGGTGGTCAGGTGTAAACAGACAGCTGGTTTGTTTACCTCAGCCATCCTTAGAGCAGAGTAGGCTGTGTCTGTGTCCACTCTACATAAGCTGAGAGACACGGGCCTGTCATCTGCCCACTCCGCTCAGCGGGGGATCAGCAGAGAGATCCCCCCCCCCCCCCGCGCTGAACAAGCGGATTCCGCTCCGTGTGAAAGCCTTGATAACAAACAGTAAGACAGACAGGTTAAGATCATCAGCATTATGATAACACACAGGCAGCAGTCAGCAGGTGCTCCATCTTGACTGGCACTGTCACAGTGTATCACGTTACATGGCTGTTGGGTGCTGACCTTGTTAACTTATGACCAATAAGTTAACAAAATCAGCACTCAACAGCCATGTCACTGCTGCCTGTGTGATATAGATGGTAATATGGATGGTGGCATTATAAGGAATATACAGTGCACTGTAGTATATCTTTCACCCACCCCCTGCAGCCGCTCGCCTCACAGCCTCTTGCTCTCCGTCTTTCGGGCCAACTACTGACTAAGTGGGGAGCTGAGCAGAGGAAGATCACTCCGCCAGGGAAGGAACCAGGCAGCCGCAGGCCGGCAGCCGGTACTTTAAGCAGCAGGGTGGGCACAGAATGCACTGCGCATGCGCCCAAAACGGAGAACTCTACTCCCATCATCCCAACATGACCACGGTATCATGAATCAGCAGCCATGATTACCTTCATCAGTTTACATAGGGGGACACAGGAACAGGCACGATCAACTATTTTTTTTTACGGCATAGAAAGGGACAAATTAGACAGCACAAGCACCATGCTGTTTAACTTGATTTAAAGGAATAGGATCTCTTTTTTTCTTTCTTTTTTTTGTAGGGTTACAACTTGGGTTGAGCGAACACGGACTGTATTATTCGTGTTCGTACCAAATAGTTGGATTTTTTTTACCCGAACACGGACACGAACACTTTACTGTATATTCGGGTAAAAATCCGTGTTCGGTCGTTTTATTTCCGGGTTTTGCATGCTTTGGCGCGCTTTTCGTGGCGGGCTTTCAACAGCCTATCAACAAGCGTTTAACTGGTGTGCCTAAGCCATCCCAGCCATGCCTACAAATGTATCAGTAGCTGTGATTGGCCGTCTGAAGCATGTGACCAAGTCTTTATAAGTTTGAGGCAGCGCCGCTACGGCGTCATTCTGCTGCTTAGATCAGGGACAGAGCACACATCAACGTGCTGGCTGCTGATTAGGGACAGACAGGAAAAAAAACCCATTTGTGTCCGGATAGAATTGAGGGACAGGTCGGAGTGTGTTAGGCAGGGCGAGTTGTAGGCATTTTAGGGAGAGAGTCTGCTGATTTTTAAGGAAAGTGTGTTCTACAAACTACAATCGACATTGCTGTGTGGGGTGGGGTTTGCAGTCCCGATCTACGATCTTATAAATCCTTTTAGGGATAGAGTCTGCTGATTTTTAGGGAAAGTGTGTTCTACAAACTACAATCGATATTGCTGTGTGGGGTCTGCAGTCCTGATCTACGATCTTATAAATCCTGTTAGGGATAGAGTCTGCTGATTTTTAGGGAAAGTGTGTTCTACAAACTACAATCGATATTGCTGTGTGGTGTGGGATAGGAGATAGGCAGGTGTCAGTGATCCACATCCATTTTGCTGTGTGTGGGCTGCAGTGAACACAATCTTTTTGGGGTGCAGTGAACACAATCTTTTTGGGGTACAGTGAACACAATCTTTTTGGGGTGCAGAGAACACAATCTTTGTGGGGTACAGTGAACACAATCTTTGTGGGATGCAGTGAACACAATCTTTTTGGGGTGCAGTGAACAAAATCCTTTTGGGGTGCAGTGAACACAATCTTTGTGGGGTGCAGTGAACACAATCTTTTTGGGGTGCAGTGAACGCAATCTTTTTGGGGTGCAGTGATCGCAATCTTTTTGGGGTGCAGTGAACACAATCTTTTTGGGGTGCAGTGAACGCAATCTTTTTGGGGTACAGTGAACACAATCTTTTTGGGGTGCAGTGATCGCAATCTTTTTGGGGTGCAGTGAACACAATCTTTTTGGGGTGCAGTGAACGCAATCTTTTTGGGGTACAGTGAACACAATCTTTTTGGGGTGCAGTGAACACAATCTTTTTTGCCCACTGAGGAGGAGGGAGAAAAGTATTTTTCTATCAGTCACTGTGTGCAGCATTTTTCCTTCAGCTGTGCTGTGCTGAGTGACTGATCATACACTGCTGTGTTCAGTTCACATGTGCTAATATTGAGTGGTTTCAAAAATCATACACTTTTTTTCTATTCCACTATTCAATATACAGCCTTGGGTTAAAAAAAATTAAGTTGTGGCCTGCAGCAGAGCTGAATGATATTTGGGGTTTTTGGGGTTCATCTCATACTTCTGAAGATTTGAGGGTGCTGCCTGTTCCATACTCCCCCCTACTCCTCATCCAGCCTTTTAGGGGTACAAACAATAGTAATTGGGGCCTAGTGTGATATACATACACTTTTTTTGATCATATTTTCTATGGGGCAGTAGGCAGGATTTCCTTAACCTTATCTTAAAACTATTAAATAAGACACCATCAGACTTAATTTTGGAATAAAAGAGGCCGCGGCCGTTTATTATTTCACACATTAAAGATCGATAAATCTTTTTTAAACTTGAATAAAACAGCAGTATAGAACAACCCGGTGCCAACGACTCAGGTTGCCATTAACAAATAAATACATCGACACATCCAACTCAAATACAACAAAAACGTCCCCCTTCGTCGAGAACGAAGGTGACCCTAAAATAACAAATTGACCGCGACAAACAAGGGGGGGGGGTGGGAGGGGAACCGCTGGGCTGACTTCCTTCTTCTCTTCTTGACCGGCGAAGTGACGACTCATCTGTGAGGGGACCCTTAAATGGGTCCTCTTGAACCCCTTTAGCCAATCATCTTCAAACCTTGCAGGCGGGAGAAAACCGGCTCAAACAGGTGAGGGGCTTATTCTCCCTAGATACTCGGATAAACTAGCTATCACCCCATAGCCAATCAGCTTAAAGTGACATCTGACAGGCTCTAAACTGCCTGACAACTAACTCTGCCTATTTCTTATCCTAAGCTATCCTCACCTGCCACTACCCCATAAATAAAAGAGGCCATTCGTCCCCTTTTCTTTTTATGGGGCAGTAGGCAGGATTTCCTTAACCTTATCTTAAAACTATTAAATAAGACACCATCAGACTTAATTTTGGAATAAAAGAGGCCGCGGCCGTTTATTATTTCACACATTAAAGATCGATAAATCTTTTTTAAACTTGAATAATACAGCAGTATAGAACAACCCGGTCCCAACGACCCAGGTTGCCATTAACAAATAAATACATCGACACATCCAAAAGGCAGGCGGCTCACACCCGCCTGGCACACCCCCAACACGCGGCCTCTTCTATGCAAGTACCCAAGTTGGCATTAAAAGTATCAAGGCCAATGTCTGATAAGTGGGTGTCATCAAACCTGTATAGTCCACTAGTACCGCCCTCTAACTCCCTATGCCGAAAAGATAAAATACCTACGACGCGCAGCAGCTTTTCTAAAGCCCTGTTGACGCGCTTACGAATTTTCTCGAGTGGTCTCGAGTAACAATGCTTGAACCAAGCGAGTCTGGGGATGACCTCCGAAAAAACCACGGTCATAAAAGGAAATGTCAACTTTAATAATTGCAAGTCATCCCGGATCGCAAAAATCAGATCCAAAGTTCTAACTCTACCTACATCATTCCTCCCAAGGTGCACTACCAGTATATCCGGAGAGGAAAGAAACTTCAAAAGTCTAAAAATTTCAGGACGAAATTCCGACCACAGCATTCCTCTCTTGCTAAACCACTGAATCCTATAATAATTGGGATCTAAGCCGAGGTTTTCCCCATAAGAACGTCTTCTGGCTCGTGCACGAGCCCAGTGCACGAAAGAGTGTCCGATGATCCATATGTTCAGACATCGTCCTGAAAATTTAACAAACAGTGTCAGGGCGGATATAAGATTGAAAAACATCCGACTTCCATCTACCCAACTTTTTAACAAATTGATCATCAAGACCCAATCTCGCAGCTTCAGTAGCAGGACCAATACGAAAGGAATGGGAAGTCAACCTTTCCTTGTCCAGCCCCAACTGAACGAGACACTTCCTAAAAACTGCATTAAATTGATAGCCAGTCAATGGCCTACCATCCTGGTGATTGAACAAGAATTCGGAACCGGCCGATCTAATAGCCAAGAATTTATTCAGTAAACGCACCGGACATACTGATGAGTTGCGAAACCTGTGCAATTTAACACGCTTCCCAACACCCAGCTGATCCGTCTTAGAGAAACGTATCAAAATGCTACAAGTCATGTCAGATAAAATCGCATTCGAAAGAAAAAGACCAGAGCTAAGCGTCCTATTTGTCGGCACCAGCTCAGAAATTCTCAGTGCCGCAAAAAACATTAATGAAAAAGCCGCCTGAAAAAGGACCGACTCATAATAAGAATAGCAAACGGACGACGTAATCGAACATAAACTCGCCAAAAGTGGGACAGTAACGGGCTTCCTAGAATCAGGCAAAAAAGTTGCTTTCCGGTATCCCTTCAGGGCTTGACGCACCGTAAAAAAGGAAGAGCAGGAAGGGAAATTTCTTAACTTAACAAAAAACGATACTCCGGCCAGAATTTTGTTCACGTGAGACCACGCATACTCCTTACGGAACAATGAATTTAAAAATGACAATACCAAATTTTCTGAAAAACTATCAGGGGATACACCCAATGACTGAAGATGCGACACCCATAGTGACCATGCTGAATGGTATCCTGCCATGGTCGACGGAGCCAAAGAACGGAAGACATTCCTTGTGACCAAGTCTAAACTATGTACCATAGGTGGCTCGGGTAATGACAGCTCAGCTCGTCCGCTTCCGGAAACAGCGTAAAAAAGCGCTCCATCTGTAAGCGAGACAAAGCATCCGCCAAACCATTATCTTTGCCCGGGACGAAAGTCGCCTTAATCCAAATATTCAATGACAAGCATTTAGACACTAAGTAGCGCAACAAGGCTATAACAGGAGGGGACTTTGAAGACAAACAATTGATAGCAAACATCACCCCCCCTGTTATCGGTCCTAACCATCAGTCTCCTGTTCCGAAAGCGATGGCCCCAAACCTCCAGGGCCACCACAATGGGAAAGAGCTCAAGAAGAACGCTGTTGCATGTGTAACCCAACTGAACCCATCTCTGACACCAGCGATCGGCGCACCAATGTGTGCGCCAAATGGCGGCGAAGCCGACCGAACCCGCTGAATCAGTGAAAAGACAAAAGTCCTTGTCCAGGATAAATTCTTCCTGCCAAACACTTTTGCCATTAAAATCCGTTAAAAACTGGAACCACACCAACATATCCTCCCTGACCTCCTGAGTTAACCTCACATGAGAATTGGGCGACTTGAGACCCGCAATCGTCGCATACAGTTTCCTGGAAAATAGCTTACCCAGGGGAATAACCCTGGAAGCAAATGCCAGCAAACCAAGCAAGGACTGCATCTCCTTAAGACGAACCTTACGTCTCCGAATCAAGGTCAAAAGACAAAACTTGAGTTTAGACACTTTTTCCTGCGGGAGCCTAAATTCCATCACCTCGGAGTCGATTGTGATACCTAAAAATTGAATGCAAGTAGACGGCCAAGCCGTCTTCTCATGAGCCAACGGGATCCCAAACAGTTCGCACAACTGGACAAAACCATTCAGTAAGCGCAAGCAGTCTGTAGACCCCGCCTGTCCCAAGAACAAAAAATCGTCTAAATAGTGGACGATGTCGGTCGAATCACAAAATATCGAAACGACCCATTCCAAAAAGGTTGCAAAACATTCAAAATAAAAACATGACAGTGAACATCCCATAGGGAGACATCTGTCAAAATAAAAGTTACCCGAAAAGAAAAAACCCAGGGAATTAAATGCGTCCGGGTGTACTGGCAGCAGACGAAAAGCCGATTTAATGTCTGCCTTGGCCATCAAAACCCCCCTCCCTAGACCCCGCAATTTAACCAGGGCATCGTCAAATGAGGAATATTGAACCGTAGCTAAATCCTCGCTTATTTCATCATTTAAAGAATCCCCGAAAGGAAACGACAAATGATGAATAAGCCTGTAAGTATTAGGCTCCTTCTTTTGGACAATGCCCAAAGGTGAGATCCTAAAATTCCTAAAAAGGGGGACCGAGAAAGGTCCGGCGAATCTACCCAGCTCAATTTCCTTACTCACCTTTTCGGCCACGACTGATTCCAAACCCTCAACAGACCTAAGATTCTCCACCAACCTTACAACCCTGACCATAAAATTTGGGCAGGGGAAAACCATCCCTAAAACCCTCAGTTAGGAGGGTGGCTTTCGCCCTGTCTGGGTAGCGCTGAAGCCACGGGAGCATGGCGGTGAGGCTCACTGGGGTTACCGCCTTTTTGCAGAACACCCGTGGCCTGACCCCCCTGCCTCTTGAAGCATTTTGCAATGGGGTGGGCCCCAGAGCAAAAGGAGCATTCGTGCCTGTACTTGCACGAACCCGGCCACTTACAGACGGATTCATTGAAGTTAAAGCACACTCCTTTTCTAAATTGAAAACCCGAGGAGGAGGCTTGGGGCTGCTGGCTCGGAAAGGGCTGCCTGGAAAAAATTGACCTTTGTGGGAGAAAAAGGTCCAGCCAAAGGCTGACGTCCTTTACCCCCCATTTCATAGCAGGCTGCACCGCCAGCTTTTGGCGAAACGCCATGTCGTACTGGAACCAGGAAGTTCCACCAAAATTTTTGTACGCTTCCAGTATAATATCGGCGTGTTGAAAGAGCCCGATGCTTTTAGCAGGGAATCTTTCACACATAACCGACGAAAAAATAAAAAAGCCCTGTAACCAGTTGTTGAAAGATTTGGAAATAGGGCGCCTCCGCTCATCGTCATCCTTCTTATCCCCTTTAGCAACAAAATCCCTGGCTGAAGGCAACAGTGACAACATATCTATAAAATGTCCCTGCCAAATCCTCTCCTTGACAGACTCAGACAAGTGGAATCCTAACGGGGACATTTCACAGGTGAGAGTTTCCCTAAGGGAAGTCTCCGGCAAATTCTGTGATTGAGCCAGGAGATAAGAAGCCGACATGTCAGAATGCAAGCTCTGGGGCCTATGAGGTTCAACCTCCAAATTGCCCATGGGAGGAACCCATACATCCCGAGGTGAAGGGGCAGGCTGAGAAGCCACTATATCGCCCGATATGTTAGCAGGGGTAGCAGATATGGCTGCAGGGGTTGTTATTACACTTGCAGGGGTACATAACCCGGTATCAGCGCTGGCTTCTAACAAGGACTTAAAGTCCTTCAAGAAATTTTGAAGTAACCCTGACATGGCTGGCAGGGGTGCACTGTCCTGAGCGACAGTGCCCCTGGTGGTATGTTCCGACCCTAGTTGCTGCGTCCCTGGGGGCCTAGTGACCGAAGAGGGGGCTGGCACGGTATCCATGAAGATCTCCTCACCTGATCTCGCCGGCGCGATCCCCTCCGGACTCCTCGTCCCGCCGACCGATCTTGCCGCCGCCGAATGGGCCCTCGCTCCGGTCCCCGGAGCACATCTTCTTGCTTGGCCGCTCCGTGGCGAGTCCCCGCCACCCCTCCCGGCGCGCCTGACATCCACCTGTGGGGAGAACCGATGGCACGGAGTGCGCCGCCTCTTCACCGGCCCGATCCCCTGACCGGCTCTTCCAGGTGTGACGCGCCTGCTCACACTGCTCCCCGTGACGTCTTCTCCACCCGGCGTCGCCGACGATGACGCTCTTCCGTCCGTGACCGCCGCGTCACCTGGTCCGCGTCCGACTTCTCTTCCGGTGGCCGCCCTCGATGCCGGTCCTGCTCCATCTTCACCCGCCGCTCCACCGGATTCAGCGACGAGCGGCAACTCGAGACACCTCCGGAGCCAATCTTCGCCGCCATCTTCTCCCGCCCGCTCGATCAGTCTTTGCATGAGGCTCATCTTGTCTGAGGTAAGTGGAACCGCCTTTCTCCTCTCTTCTGTCTTCAGCCAGGAACCGCTTCCGATGCTGTCTCCTTCCACCCGAACCGCTGGGCTAGTTCTGCTTCAAAGGTGGGAAGCCGCTGCCGACCGACGATGACCCTTCTTGGAAAGCCTCTGCGCCGTCCTCTTCTTCTGTCTGGAGAACCGCTGGGCTGACTTCCTTCTTCTCTTCTTGACCGGCGAAGTGACGACTCATCTGTGAGGGGACCCTTAAATGGGTCCTTTTGAACCCCTTTAGCCAATCATCTTCAAACCTTGCAGGTGGGAGAAAACCGGCTTAAACAGGTGAGGGGCTTATTCTCCCTAGATACTCGGATAAACTAGCTATCACCCCATAGCCAATCAGCTTAAAGTAACATCTGACAGGCTCTAAACTGCCTGACAACTAACTCTGCCTATTTCTTATCCTAAGCTATCCTCACCTGCCACTACCCCATAAATAAAAGAGGCCATTCGTCCCCTTTTCTTTTTATTCCGCTATTTAATCAAAAACCTTTGGGGATCAGTTAAATTGGGGGATAGACTGTGTTGGTACATGTGGGAGAGATCCACCTTTCCAAGTTTTTGGGGTTCATCTCATACTTCTGAAGATTTGAGGGTGCTGCCTGTTCCATACTCCCCTCTACTCCTCATCCAGCCTTTTAGGGGTACAAACAATAGTAATTGCGGCCTAGTGTGGTTGTGTACGTGTGATATACATACACTTTTTTTTAAACATATTTTCTATTCCGCTATTTAATCAAAAACCTTTGGGGATCAGTTAAATTGGGGGATAGTCTGTGTTGGTACGTGTGGGAGAGATCCACCTTTCCAAGTTTTTGGGGTTCATCTCATACTTCTGAAGATTTGAGGGTGCTGCCTGTTCCATACTCCCCCCTACTCCTCATCCAGCCTTTTAGGGGTACAAACAATGGTAATTGGGGCCTAGTGTGGTTGTGTACGTGTGATATACATACACTTTTTTCGATCATATTTTCTATTCCGCTATTTAATCAAAAACCTTTGGGGATCAGTTAAATTGGGGGATAGTCTGTGTTGGTACGTGTGGGAGAGATCCACCTTTCCAAGTTTTTGGGGTTCATCTCATACTTCTGAAGATTTGAGGGTGCTGCCTGTTCCATACTCCCCCCTACTCCTCATCCAGCCTTTTAGGGGTACAAGCAATAGTAATTGGGGCCTAGTGTGGTTGTGTACGTATGATATACATACACTTTTTTTGATCATATTTTCTATTCCGCTATTTAATCAAAAACCTTTGGGGATCAGTTAAATTGGGGGATAGTCTGTGTTGGTACGTGTGGGAGAGATCCACCTTTCCAAGTTTTTGGGGTTCATCTCATACTTCTGAAGATTTGAGGGTGCTGCCTGTTCCATACTCCCCCCTACTCCTCATCCAGCCTTTTAGGGGTACAAACAATAGTAATTGGGGCCTAGTGTGGTTGTGTACGTGTGATATACATACACTTTTTTTGATCATATTTTCTATTCCGCTATTTAATCAAAAACCTTTGGGGATCAGTTAAATTGGGGGATAGTCTGTGTTGGTACGTGTGGGAGAGATCCACCTTTCCAAGTTTTTGGGGTTCATCTCATACTTCTGAAGATTTGAGGGTGCTGCCTGTTCCATACTCCCCCCTACTCCTCATCCAGCCTTTTAGGGGTACAAACAATAGTAATTGGGGCCTAGTGTGGTTGTGTACGTGTGATATACATACACTTTTTTTGATCATATTTTCTATTCCGCTATTTAATCAAAAACCTTTGGGGATCAGTTAAATTGGGGGATAGTCTGTGTTGGTACGTGTGGGAGAGATCCACCTTTCCAAGTTTTTGGGGTTCATCTCATACTTCTGAAGATTTGAGGGTGCTGCCTGTTCCATACTCCCCCCCTACTCCTCATCCAGCCTTTTAGGGGTACAAACAATAGTAATTGGGGCCTAGTGTGGTTGTGTACGTGTGATATACATACACTTTTTTTAAACATATTTTCTATTCCGCTATTTAATCAAAAACCTTTGGGGATCAGTTAAATTGGGGGATAGTCTGTGTTGGTACGTGTGGTAGAGATCCACCTTTCCAAGTTTTTGGGGTTAATCTCATACTTCTGAAGATTTGAGGGTGCTGCCTGTTCCATACTCCCCCCTACTCCTCATCCAGCCTTTTAGGGGTACAAACAATAGTAATTGGGGCCTAGTGTGGTTGTGTACGTGTGATATACATACACTTTTTTTGATCATATTTTCTATTCCGCTATTTAATCAAAAACCTTTGGGGATCAGTTAAATTGGGGGATAGTCTGTGTTGGTACGTGTGGGAGAGATCCACCTTTCCAAGTTTTTGGGGTTCATCTCATACTTCTGAAGATTTGAGGGTGCTGCCTGTTCCATACTCCCCCCTACTCCTCATCCAGCCTTTTAGGGGTACAAACAATAGTAATTGGGACCTAGTGTGGTTGTGTACGTGTGATATACATACACTTTTTTTGATCATATTTTCTATTCCGCTATTTAATCAAAAACCTTTGGGGATCAGTTAAATTGGGGGATAGTCTGTGTTGGTACGTGTGGTAGAGATCCACCTTTCCAAGTTTTTGGGGTTCATCTCATACTTCTGAAGATTTGAGGGTGCTGCCTGTTCCATACTCCCCCCTACTCCTCATCCAGCCTTTTAGGGGTACAAACAATAGTAATTGGGGCCTAGTGTGGTTGTGTACGTGTGATATACATACACTTTTTTTGATCATATTTTCTATTCCGCTATTTAATCAAAAACCTTTGGGGATCAGTTAAATTGGGGGATAGTCTGTGTTGGTACGTGTGGGAGAGATCCACCTTTCCAAGTTTTTGGGGTTCATCTCATACTTCTGAAGATTTGAGGGTGCTGCCTGTTCCATACTCCCCCCTACTCCTCATCCAGCCTTTTAGGGGTACAAACAATAGTAATTGGGGCCTAGTGTGGTTGTGTACGTGTGATATACATACACTTTTTTTGATCATATTTTCTATTCCGCTATTTAATCAAAAACCTTTGGGGATCAGTTAAATTGGGGGATAGTCTGTGTTGGTACGTGTGGGAGAGATCCACCTTTCCAAGTTTTTGGGGTTCATCTCATACTTCTGAAGATTTGAGGGTGCTGCCTGTTCCATACTCCCCCCTACTCCTCATCCAGCCTTTTAGGGGTACAAACAATAGTAATTGGGGCCTAGTGTGGTTGTGTACGTGTGATATACATACACTTTTTTTGATCATATTTTCTATTCCGCTATTTAATCAAAAACCTTTGGGGATCAGTTAAATTGGAGGATAGTCTGTGTTGGTACGTGTGGGAGAGATCCACCTTTCCAAGTTTTTGGGGTTCATCTCATACTTCTGAAGATTTGAGGGTGCTGCCTGTTCCATACTCCCCCCTACTCCTCATCCAGCCTTTTAGGGGTACAAACAATAGTAATTGGGGCCTAGTGTGGTTGTGTACGTGTGATATACATACTCTTTTTTTGATCATATTTTCTATTCCGCTATTTAATCAAAAACCTTTGGGGATCAGTTAAATTGGGGGATAGTCTGTGTTGGTACGTGTGGGAGAGATCCACCTTTCCAAGTTTATGGGGTTCATCTCATACTTCTGAAGATTTGGTGGTGCTGCCTGTTCCATACTCCCCCCTACTCCTCATCCAGCCTTTTAGGGGTACAAACAATAGTAATTGGGGCCTAGTGTGGTTGTGTACGTGTGATATACATACACTTTTTTTGATCATATTTTCTATTCCGCTATTTAATCAAAAACCTTTGGGGATCAGTTAAATTGGGGGATAGTCTGTGTTGGTACGTGTGGGAGAGATCCACCTTTCCAAGTTTTTGGGGTTCATCTCATACTTCTGAAGATTTGATGGTGCTGCCTGTTCCATACTCCCCCCTACTCCTCATCCAGCCTTTTAGGGGTACAAACAATAGTAATTGGGGCCTAGTGTGGTTGTGTACGTGTGATATACATACACTTTTTTTGATCATATTTTCTATTCCGCTATTTAATCAAAAACCTTTGGGGATCAGTTAAATTGGGGGATAGTCTGTGTTGGTACGTGTGGGAGAGATCCACCTTTCCAAGTTTTTGGGGTTCATCTCATACTTCTGAAGATTTGAGGGTGCTGCCTGTTCCATACTCCCCCCTACTCCTCATCCAGCCTTTTAGGGGTACAAACAATAGTAATTGGGGCCTAGTGTGGTTGCGTACGTGTGATATACATACACTTTTTTTGATCATATTTTCTATTCCGCTATTTAATCAAAAACCTTTGGGTGTCAGTTAAATTGGGGGATAGTCTGTGTTGGTACGTGTGGGAGAGATCCACCTTTCCAAGTTTTTGGGGTTCATCTCATACTTCTGAAGATTTGAGGGTGCTGCCTGTTCCATACTCCCCCCTACTCCTCATCCAGCCTTTTAGGGGTACAAACAATAGTAATTGGGGCCTAGTGTGGTTGTGTACGTGTGATATACATACACTTTTTTTGATCATATTTTCTATTCCGCTATTTAATCAAAAACCTTTGGGGATCAGTTAAATTGGGGGATAGTCTGTGTTGGTACGTGTGGGAGAGATCCACCTTTCCAAGTTTTTGGGGTTCATCTCATACTTCTGTAGATTTGAGGGTGCTGCCTGTTCCATACTCCCCCCTACTCCTCATCCAGCCTTTTAGGGGTACAAACAATAGTAATTGGGGCCTAGTGTGGTTGTGTACGTGTGAGATACATACACTTTTTTTGATCATATTTCCTATTCCGCTATTCAATAAAAACCTTTGGGGATCAATTAAATTGCGGGATAGTCTGTGTTGGTACGTGTGAGATCCACCTTTCCAAGTTTTTGGGGTTCATCTCATACTTCTGAAGATTTGAGGGTGCTGCCTGTTCCATACTCCTCCTACTCCTCATCCTGCCTTTAGGGGTACAAACAATAGTAATTGGGGCCTAGTGTGGTTGTGTACGTGTGAAATACATACACTTTTTTTGATCATATTTCCTATTCCGCTATTCAATAAAAACCTTTGGGGATCAATTAAATTGCGGGATAGTCTGTGTTGGTACGTGTGAGATCCACCTTTCCAAGTTTTTGGGGTTCATCTCATACTTCTGAAGATTTGAGGGTGCTGCCTGTTCCATACTCCTCCTACTCCTCATCCTGCCTTTAGGGGTACAAACAATAGTAATTGGGGCCTAGTGTGGTTGTGTACGTGTGAGATACATACACTTTTTTTGATCATATTTCCTATTCCGCTATTCAATAAAAACCTTTGGGGATCAATTAAATTGCGGGATAGTCTGTGTTGGTACGTGTGGGAGAGATCCACCTTTCCAAGTTTTTGGGGTTCATCTCATACTTCTGAAGATTTGAGGGTGCTGCCTGTTCCATACTCCCCCCTACTCCTCATCCAGCCTTTTAGGGGTACAAACAATAGTAATTGGGGCCTAGTGTGGTTGTGTACGTGTGATATACATACACTTTCTTTGATCATATTTTCTATTCCGCTATTTAATCAAAAACCTTTGGGGATCAGTTAAATTGGGGGATAGTCTGTGTTGGTACGTGTGGGAGAGATCCACCTTTCCAAGTTTTTGGGGTTCATCTCATACTTCTGAAGATTTGAGGGTGCTGCCTGTTCCATACTCCCCCCTACTCCTCATCCAGCCTTTTAGGGGTACAAACAATAGTAATTGGGGTCTAGTGTGGTTGTGTACGTGTGATATACATACACTTTTTTTGATCATATTTTCTATTCCGCTATTTAATCAAAAACCTTTGGGGATCAGTTAAATTGGGGTATAGTCTGTGTTGATACGTGTGGGAGAGATCCACCTTTCCAAGTTTTTGGGGTTCATCTCATACTTCTGAAGATTTGAAGGTGCTGCCTGTTCCATACTCCCCCCTACTCCTCATCCAGCCTTTTAGGGGTACAAACAATAGTAATTGGGGCCTAGTGTGGTTGTGTACGTGTGATATACATACACTTTTTTTGATCATATTTTCTATTCCGCTATTTAATCAAAAACCTTTGGGGATCAAGTTAATTGGGGGATAGTCTGTGTTGGTACGTGTGGGAGAGATCCACCTTTCAATGTTTTTGGGGTTCATCTCATACTTCTGAAGATTTGAGGGTGCTGCCTGTTCCATACTCCCCCCTACTCCTCATCCAGCCTTTTAGGGGTACAAACAATAGTAATTGGGGCCTAGTGTGGTTGTGTACGTGTGATATACATACACTTTTTTTGATCATATTTTCTATTCCGCTATTTAATCAAAAACCTTTGGGGATCAGTTAAATTGGGGGATAGTCTGTGTTGGTACGTGTGGGAGAGATCCACCTTTCCAAGTTTTTGGGGTTCATCTCATACTTCTGAAGATTTGAGGGTGCTGCCTGTTCCATACTCCCCCCTACTCCTCATCCAGCCTTTTAGGGGTACAAACAATAGTAATTGGGGCCTAGTGTGGTTGTGTACGTGTGATATACATACACTTTTTTTGATCATATTTTCTATTCCGCTATTTAATCAAAAACCTTTGGGGATCAGTTAAATTGGGGGATAGTCTGTGTTGGTACGTGTGGGAGAGATCCACCTTTCCAAGTTTTTGGGGTTCATCTCATACTTCTGAAGATTTGAGGGTGCTGCCTGTTCCATACTCCCCCCTACTCCTCATCCAGCCTTTTAGGGGTACAAACAATAGTAATTGGGGCCTAGTGTGGTTGTGTACGTGTGATATACATACACTTTTTTTGATCATATTTTCTATTCCGCTATTTAATCAAAAACCTTTGGGGATCAGTTAAATTGGGGGATAGTCTGTGTTGGTACGTGTGGGAGAGATCCACCTTTCCAAGTTTTTGGGGTTCATCTCATACTTCTGAAGATTTGAGGGTGCTGCCTGTTCCATACTCCCCCCCTACTCCTCATCCAGCCTTTTAGGGGTACAAACAATAGTAATTGGGGCCTAGTGTGGTTGTGTACGTGTGATATACATACACTTTTTTTAAACATATTTTCTATTCCGCTATTTAATCAAAAACCTTTGGGGATCAGTTAAATTGGGGGATAGTCTGTGTTGGTACGTGTGGTAGAGATCCACCTTTCCAAGTTTTTGGGGTTAATCTCATACTTCTGAAGATTTGAGGGTGCTGCCTGTTCCATACTCCCCCCTACTCCTCATCCAGCCTTTTAGGGGTACAAACAATAGTAATTGGGGCCTAGTGTGGTTGTGTACGTGTGATATACATACACTTTTTTTGATCATATTTTCTATTCCGCTATTTAAT
This sequence comes from Pelophylax lessonae, assembly GCF_965119305.1. NCBI lineage: Eukaryota > Metazoa > Chordata > Amphibia > Anura > Ranidae > Pelophylax > Pelophylax lessonae. The sequence goes on along the minus strand of NC_138771.1, from coordinate 465,923,681 downwards.
CAAAAACCTTTGGGGATCAGTTAAATTGGGGGATAGTCTGTGTTGGTACGTGTGGGAGAGATCCACCTTTCCAAGTTTTTGGGGTTCATCTCATACTTCTGAAGATTTGAGGGTGCTGCCTGTTCCATACTCCCCCCTACTCCTCATCCAGCCTTTTAGGGGTACAAACAATAGTAATTGGGACCTAGTGTGGTTGTGTACGTGTGATATACATACACTTTTTTTGATCATATTTTCTATTCCGCTATTTAATCAAAAACCTTTGGGGATCAGTTAAATTGGGGGATAGTCTGTGTTGGTACGTGTGGTAGAGATCCACCTTTCCAAGTTTTTGGGGTTCATCTCATACTTCTGAAGATTTGAGGGTGCTGCCTGTTCCATACTCCCCCCTACTCCTCATCCAGCCTTTTAGGGGTACAAACAATAGTAATTGGGGCCTAGTGTGGTTGTGTACGTGTGATATACATACACTTTTTTTGATCATATTTTCTATTCCGCTATTTAATCAAAAACCTTTGGGGATCAGTTAAATTGGGGGATAGTCTGTGTTGGTACGTGTGGGAGAGATCCACCTTTCCAAGTTTTTGGGGTTCATCTCATACTTCTGAAGATTTGAGGGTGCTGCCTGTTCCATACTCCCCCCTACTCCTCATCCAGCCTTTTAGGGGTACAAACAATAGTAATTGGGGCCTAGTGTGGTTGTGTACGTGTGATATACATACACTTTTTTTGATCATATTTTCTATTCCGCTATTTAATCAAAAACCTTTGGGGATCAGTTAAATTGGGGGATAGTCTGTGTTGGTACGTGTGGGAGAGATCCACCTTTCCAAGTTTTTGGGGTTCATCTCATACTTCTGAAGATTTGAGGGTGCTGCCTGTTCCATACTCCCCCCTACTCCTCATCCAGCCTTTTAGGGGTACAAACAATAGTAATTGGGGCCTAGTGTGGTTGTGTACGTGTGATATACATACACTTTTTTTGATCATATTTTCTATTCCGCTATTTAATCAAAAACCTTTGGGGATCAGTTAAATTGGAGGATAGTCTGTGTTGGTACGTGTGGGAGAGATCCACCTTTCCAAGTTTTTGGGGTTCATCTCATACTTCTGAAGATTTGAGGGTGCTGCCTGTTCCATACTCCCCCCTACTCCTCATCCAGCCTTTTAGGGGTACAAACAATAGTAATTGGGGCCTAGTGTGGTTGTGTACGTGTGATATACATACTCTTTTTTTGATCATATTTTCTATTCCGCTATTTAATCAAAAACCTTTGGGGATCAGTTAAATTGGGGGATAGTCTGTGTTGGTACGTGTGGGAGAGATCCACCTTTCCAAGTTTATGGGGTTCATCTCATACTTCTGAAGATTTGGTGGTGCTGCCTGTTCCATACTCCCCCCTACTCCTCATCCAGCCTTTTAGGGGTACAAACAATAGTAATTGGGGCCTAGTGTGGTTGTGTACGTGTGATATACATACACTTTTTTTGATCATATTTTCTATTCCGCTATTTAATCAAAAACCTTTGGGGATCAGTTAAATTGGGGGATAGTCTGTGTTGGTACGTGTGGGAGAGATCCACCTTTCCAAGTTTTTGGGGTTCATCTCATACTTCTGAAGATTTGATGGTGCTGCCTGTTCCATACTCCCCCCTACTCCTCATCCAGCCTTTTAGGGGTACAAACAATAGTAATTGGGGCCTAGTGTGGTTGTGTACGTGTGATATACATACACTTTTTTTGATCATATTTTCTATTCCGCTATTTAATCAAAAACCTTTGGGGATCAGTTAAATTGGGGGATAGTCTGTGTTGGTACGTGTGGGAGAGATCCACCTTTCCAAGTTTTTGGGGTTCATCTCATACTTCTGAAGATTTGAGGGTGCTGCCTGTTCCATACTCCCCCCTACTCCTCATCCAGCCTTTTAGGGGTACAAACAATAGTAATTGGGGCCTAGTGTGGTTGCGTACGTGTGATATACATACACTTTTTTTGATCATATTTTCTATTCCGCTATTTAATCAAAAACCTTTGGGTGTCAGTTAAATTGGGGGATAGTCTGTGTTGGTACGTGTGGGAGAGATCCACCTTTCCAAGTTTTTGGGGTTCATCTCATACTTCTGAAGATTTGAGGGTGCTGCCTGTTCCATACTCCCCCCTACTCCTCATCCAGCCTTTTAGGGGTACAAACAATAGTAATTGGGGCCTAGTGTGGTTGTGTACGTGTGATATACATACACTTTTTTTGATCATATTTTCTATTCCGCTATTTAATCAAAAACCTTTGGGGATCAGTTAAATTGGGGGATAGTCTGTGTTGGTACGTGTGGGAGAGATCCACCTTTCCAAGTTTTTGGGGTTCATCTCATACTTCTGTAGATTTGAGGGTGCTGCCTGTTCCATACTCCCCCCTACTCCTCATCCAGCCTTTTAGGGGTACAAACAATAGTAATTGGGGCCTAGTGTGGTTGTGTACGTGTGAGATACATACACTTTTTTTGATCATATTTCCTATTCCGCTATTCAATAAAAACCTTTGGGGATCAATTAAATTGCGGGATAGTCTGTGTTGGTACGTGTGAGATCCACCTTTCCAAGTTTTTGGGGTTCATCTCATACTTCTGAAGATTTGAGGGTGCTGCCTGTTCCATACTCCTCCTACTCCTCATCCTGCCTTTAGGGGTACAAACAATAGTAATTGGGGCCTAGTGTGGTTGTGTACGTGTGAAATACATACACTTTTTTTGATCATATTTCCTATTCCGCTATTCAATAAAAACCTTTGGGGATCAATTAAATTGCGGGATAGTCTGTGTTGGTACGTGTGAGATCCACCTTTCCAAGTTTTTGGGGTTCATCTCATACTTCTGAAGATTTGAGGGTGCTGCCTGTTCCATACTCCTCCTACTCCTCATCCTGCCTTTAGGGGTACAAACAATAGTAATTGGGGCCTAGTGTGGTTGTGTACGTGTGAGATACATACACTTTTTTTGATCATATTTCCTATTCCGCTATTCAATAAAAACCTTTGGGGATCAATTAAATTGCGGGATAGTCTGTGTTGGTACGTGTGGGAGAGATCCACCTTTCCAAGTTTTTGGGGTTCATCTCATACTTCTGAAGATTTGAGGGTGCTGCCTGTTCCATACTCCCCCCTACTCCTCATCCAGCCTTTTAGGGGTACAAACAATAGTAATTGGGGCCTAGTGTGGTTGTGTACGTGTGATATACATACACTTTCTTTGATCATATTTTCTATTCCGCTATTTAATCAAAAACCTTTGGGGATCAGTTAAATTGGGGGATAGTCTGTGTTGGTACGTGTGGGAGAGATCCACCTTTCCAAGTTTTTGGGGTTCATCTCATACTTCTGAAGATTTGAGGGTGCTGCCTGTTCCATACTCCCCCCTACTCCTCATCCAGCCTTTTAGGGGTACAAACAATAGTAATTGGGGTCTAGTGTGGTTGTGTACGTGTGATATACATACACTTTTTTTGATCATATTTTCTATTCCGCTATTTAATCAAAAACCTTTGGGGATCAGTTAAATTGGGGTATAGTCTGTGTTGATACGTGTGGGAGAGATCCACCTTTCCAAGTTTTTGGGGTTCATCTCATACTTCTGAAGATTTGAAGGTGCTGCCTGTTCCATACTCCCCCCTACTCCTCATCCAGCCTTTTAGGGGTACAAACAATAGTAATTGGGGCCTAGTGTGGTTGTGTACGTGTGATATACATACACTTTTTTTGATCATATTTTCTATTCCGCTATTTAATCAAAAACCTTTGGGGATCAAGTTAATTGGGGGATAGTCTGTGTTGGTACGTGTGGGAGAGATCCACCTTTCAATGTTTTTGGGGTTCATCTCATACTTCTGAAGATTTGAGGGTGCTGCCTGTTCCATACTCCCCCCTACTCCTCATCCAGCCTTTTAGGGGTACAAACAATAGTAATTGGGGCCTAGTGTGGTTGTGTACGTGTGATATACATACACTTTTTTTGATCATATTTTCTATTCCGCTATTTAATCAAAAACCTTTGGGGATCAGTTAAATTGGGGGATAGTCTGTGTTGGTACGTGTGGGAGAGATCCACCTTTCCAAGTTTTTGGGGTTCATCTCATACTTCTGAAGATTTGAGGGTGCTGCCTGTTCCATACTCCCCCCTACTCCTCATCCAGCCTTTTAGGGGTACAAACAATAGTAATTGGGGCCTAGTGTGGTTGTGTACGTGTGATATACATACACTTTTTTTGATCATATTTTCTATTCCGCTATTTAATCAAAAACCTTTGGGGATCAGTTAAATTGGGGGATAGTCTGTGTTGGTACGTGTGGGAGAGATCCACCTTTCCAAGTTTTTGGGGTTCATCTCATACTTCTGAAGATTTGAGGGTGCTGCCTGTTCCATACTCCCCCCTACTCCTCATCCAGCCTTTTAGGGGTACAAACAATAGTAATTGGGGCCTAGTGTGGTTGTGTACGTGTGATATACATACACTTTTTTTGATCATATTTTCTATTCCGCTATTTAATCAAAAACCTTTGGGGATCAGTTAAATTGGGGGATAGTCTGTGTTGGTACGTGTGGGAGAGATCCACCTTTCCAAGTTTTTGGGGTTCATCTCATACTTCTGAAGATTTGAGGGTGCTGCCTGTTCCATACTCCCCCCCTACTCCTCATCCAGCCTTTTAGGGGTACAAACAATAGTAATTGGGGCCTAGTGTGGTTGTGTACGTGTGATATACATACACTTTTTTTAAACATATTTTCTATTCCGCTATTTAATCAAAAACCTTTGGGGATCAGTTAAATTGGGGGATAGTCTGTGTTGGTACGTGTGGTAGAGATCCACCTTTCCAAGTTTTTGGGGTTAATCTCATACTTCTGAAGATTTGAGGGTGCTGCCTGTTCCATACTCCCCCCTACTCCTCATCCAGCCTTTTAGGGGTACAAACAATAGTAATTGGGGCCTAGTGTGGTTGTGTACGTGTGATATACATACACTTTTTTTGATCATATTTTCTATTCCGCTATTTAATCAAAAACCTTTGGGGATCAGTTAAATTGGGGGATAGTCTGTGTTGGTACGTGTGGGAGAGATCCACCTTTCCAAGTTTTTGGGGTTCATCTCATACTTCTGAAGATTTGAGGGTGCTGCCTGTTCCATACTCCCCCCTACTCCTCATCCAGCCTTTTAGGGGTACAAACAATAGTAATTGGGACCTAGTGTGGTTGTGTACGTGTGATATACATACACTTTTTTTGATCATATTTTCTATTCCGCTATTTAATCAAAAACCTTTGGGGATCAGTTAAATTGGGGGATAGTCTGTGTTGGTACGTGTGGTAGAGATCCACCTTTCCAAGTTTTTGGGGTTCATCTCATACTTCTGAAGATTTGAGGGTGCTGCCTGTTCCATACTCCCCCCTACTCCTCATCCAGCCTTTTAGGGGTACAAACAATAGTAATTGGGGCCTAGTGTGGTTGTGTACGTGTGATATACATACACTTTTTTTGATCATATTTTCTATTCCGCTATTTAATCAAAAACCTTTGGGGATCAGTTAAATTGGGGGATAGTCTGTGTTGGTACGTGTGGGAGAGATCCACCTTTCCAAGTTTTTGGGGTTCATCTCATACTTCTGAAGATTTGAGGGTGCTGCCTGTTCCATACTCCCCCCTACTCCTCATCCAGCCTTTTAGGGGTACAAACAATAGTAATTGGGGCCTAGTGTGGTTGTGTACGTGTGATATACATACACTTTTTTTGATCATATTTTCTATTCCGCTATTTAATCAAAAACCTTTGGGGATCAGTTAAATTGGGGGATAGTCTGTGTTGGTACGTGTGGGAGAGATCCACCTTTCCAAGTTTTTGGGGTTCATCTCATACTTCTGAAGATTTGAGGGTGCTGCCTGTTCCATACTCCCCCCTACTCCTCATCCAGCCTTTTAGGGGTACAAACAATAGTAATTGGGGCCTAGTGTGGTTGTGTACGTGTGATATACATACACTTTTTTTGATCATATTTTCTATTCCGCTATTTAATCAAAAACCTTTGGGGATCAGTTAAATTGGAGGATAGTCTGTGTTGGTACGTGTGGGAGAGATCCACCTTTCCAAGTTTTTGGGGTTCATCTCATACTTCTGAAGATTTGAGGGTGCTGCCTGTTCCATACTCCCCCCTACTCCTCATCCAGCCTTTTAGGGGTACAAACAATAGTAATTGGGGCCTAGTGTGGTTGTGTACGTGTGATATACATACTCTTTTTTTGATCATATTTTCTATTCCGCTATTTAATCAAAAACCTTTGGGGATCAGTTAAATTGGGGGATAGTCTGTGTTGGTACGTGTGGGAGAGATCCACCTTTCCAAGTTTATGGGGTTCATCTCATACTTCTGAAGATTTGGTGGTGCTGCCTGTTCCATACTCCCCCCTACTCCTCATCCAGCCTTTTAGGGGTACAAACAATAGTAATTGGGGCCTAGTGTGGTTGTGTACGTGTGATATACATACACTTTTTTTGATCATATTTTCTATTCCGCTATTTAATCAAAAACCTTTGGGGATCAGTTAAATTGGGGGATAGTCTGTGTTGGTACGTGTGGGAGAGATCCACCTTTCCAAGTTTTTGGGGTTCATCTCATACTTCTGAAGATTTGATGGTGCTGCCTGTTCCATACTCCCCCCTACTCCTCATCCAGCCTTTTAGGGGTACAAACAATAGTAATTGGGGCCTAGTGTGGTTGTGTACGTGTGATATACATACACTTTTTTTGATCATATTTTCTATTCCGCTATTTAATCAAAAACCTTTGGGGATCAGTTAAATTGGGGGATAGTCTGTGTTGGTACGTGTGGGAGAGATCCACCTTTCCAAGTTTTTGGGGTTCATCTCATACTTCTGAAGATTTGAGGGTGCTGCCTGTTCCATACTCCCCCCTACTCCTCATCCAGCCTTTTAGGGGTACAAACAATAGTAATTGGGGCCTAGTGTGGTTGCGTACGTGTGATATACATACACTTTTTTTGATCATATTTTCTATTCCGCTATTTAATCAAAAACCTTTGGGTGTCAGTTAAATTGGGGGATAGTCTGTGTTGGTACGTGTGGGAGAGATCCACCTTTCCAAGTTTTTGGGGTTCATCTCATACTTCTGAAGATTTGAGGGTGCTGCCTGTTCCATACTCCCCCCTACTCCTCATCCAGCCTTTTAGGGGTACAAACAATAGTAATTGGGGCCTAGTGTGGTTGTGTACGTGTGATATACATACACTTTTTTTGATCATATTTTCTATTCCGCTATTTAATCAAAAACCTTTGGGGATCAGTTAAATTGGGGGATAGTCTGTGTTGGTACGTGTGGGAGAGATCCACCTTTCCAAGTTTTTGGGGTTCATCTCATACTTCTGTAGATTTGAGGGTGCTGCCTGTTCCATACTCCCCCCTACTCCTCATCCAGCCTTTTAGGGGTACAAACAATAGTAATTGGGGCCTAGTGTGGTTGTGTACGTGTGAGATACATACACTTTTTTTGATCATATTTCCTATTCCGCTATTCAATAAAAACCTTTGGGGATCAATTAAATTGCGGGATAGTCTGTGTTGGTACGTGTGAGATCCACCTTTCCAAGTTTTTGGGGTTCATCTCATACTTCTGAAGATTTGAGGGTGCTGCCTGTTCCATACTCCTCCTACTCCTCATCCTGCCTTTAGGGGTACAAACAATAGTAATTGGGGCCTAGTGTGGTTGTGTACGTGTGAAATACATACACTTTTTTTGATCATATTTCCTATTCCGCTATTCAATAAAAACCTTTGGGGATCAATTAAATTGCGGGATAGTCTGTGTTGGTACGTGTGAGATCCACCTTTCCAAGTTTTTGGGGTTCATCTCATACTTCTGAAGATTTGAGGGTGCTGCCTGTTCCATACTCCTCCTACTCCTCATCCTGCCTTTAGGGGTACAAACAATAGTAATTGGGGCCTAGTGTGGTTGTGTACGTGTGAGATACATACACTTTTTTTGATCATATTTCCTATTCCGCTATTCAATAAAAACCTTTGGGGATCAATTAAATTGCGGGATAGTCTGTGTTGGTACGTGTGGGAGAGATCCACCTTTCCAAGTTTTTGGGGTTCATCTCATACTTCTGAAGATTTGAGGGTGCTGCCTGTTCCATACTCCCCCCTACTCCTCATCCAGCCTTTTAGGGGTACAAACAATAGTAATTGGGGCCTAGTGTGGTTGTGTACGTGTGATATACATACACTTTCTTTGATCATATTTTCTATTCCGCTATTTAATCAAAAACCTTTGGGGATCAGTTAAATTGGGGGATAGTCTGTGTTGGTACGTGTGGGAGAGATCCACCTTTCCAAGTTTTTGGGGTTCATCTCATACTTCTGAAGATTTGAGGGTGCTGCCTGTTCCATACTCCCCCCTACTCCTCATCCAGCCTTTTAGGGGTACAAACAATAGTAATTGGGGTCTAGTGTGGTTGTGTACGTGTGATATACATACACTTTTTTTGATCATATTTTCTATTCCGCTATTTAATCAAAAACCTTTGGGGATCAGTTAAATTGGGGTATAGTCTGTGTTGATACGTGTGGGAGAGATCCACCTTTCCAAGTTTTTGGGGTTCATCTCATACTTCTGAAGATTTGAAGGTGCTGCCTGTTCCATACTCCCCCCTACTCCTCATCCAGCCTTTTAGGGGTACAAACAATAGTAATTGGGGCCTAGTGTGGTTGTGTACGTGTGATATACATACACTTTTTTTGATCATATTTTCTATTCCGCTATTTAATCAAAAACCTTTGGGGATCAAGTTAATTGGGGGATAGTCTGTGTTGGTACGTGTGGGAGAGATCCACCTTTCAATGTTTTTGGGGTTCATCTCATACTTCTGAAGATTTGAGGGTGCTGCCTGTTCCATACTCCTCCTACTCCTCATCCTGCCTTTAGGGGTACAAACAATAGTAATTGTGGCCTAGTGTGGTTGTGTACGTGTGATATACATACACTTTTTTTGGATCATATTTTCTATTCCGCTATTTAATCAAAACCTTTGGGTATAAACAATTAAATTGCGTGATAGTCTGTGTCGGTACGTGTGAGATACACCTTTCCAATTTTTGGGGCGCATCTCATCCTGCCGAGGATTTGAGGGTGCTTCAGTCTGCCTCCTGCCTGTTCCGAACTCCTCCTACTCCTCATCCTGCCTTTAGGGTAGAAAAAATTGTAATCGGGGCCTAGTTTGTGTTTGTACGTGTGAGATACACCGTTTTGTAAAATTTGTCCTATTCCGCTATTCAATATACACCCTCTTTGAGTGTAAAAAATTAAATTGTGGGATAGTCTGTACCGGTACATGTGAGATACACCGTTTTAAATTTGTTTGGCGCATCTCCTTCTACCGCCGAGGATTGCAGGGCGCTTCAGTTTGCCTCCTGTTCCCAACTCCTCCTACTCCTCTTCCTCATCCTGCCTTTAGGGTACAAAAAATTGTAATCGGGGCCTAGTTGGTGTTTGTACGTGTGAGATACACCGTTTTGTAAAATTTGTCCGATTCCGCTATTCAATATACACCCTGTTTGAGTGTAAAAAATTAAATTGCGGGATAGTCTGTACCGGTACATGTGAGATACACCTTTTTAAATTGGTTTGGCGCATCTCCTTCTACCGCCGAGGATTGCAGGGCGCTTCAGTTTGCCTCCTGTTCCCAACTCCTCCTACTCCTCTTCCTCATCCTGCCTTTAGGGTACAAAAAATTGTAATCGGGGCCTAGTTGGTGTTTGTACGTGTGAGATACACCGTTTTGTAAAATTTGTCCTATTCCGCTATTTAATATACACCCTGTTTGAGTGTAAAAAATGTAATTGCGGGATAGTCTGTACCGGTACATGTGAGATACACCTTTTTAAATTGGTTTGGCGCATCTCCTTCTACCACCGAGGATTGCAGGGCGCTTCAGTTTGCCTCCTGTTCCCAACTCCTCCTACTCCTCTTCCTCATCCTGCCTTTAGGGTACAAAAAATTGTAATCGGGGCCTAGTTGGTGTTTGTACGTGTGAGATACACCGTTTTGTAAAATTTGTCCTATTCCGCTATTCAATATACACCCTTTTGGAGTGTAAGAAAATTAAATTACGGCATAGTCTGTACCGGTACATGTGAGATACACCTTTTTAAATTTGTTTGGCGCATCTCCTTCTACCGCCGAGGATTGCAGGGCGCTTCAGTTTGCCTTTCTGTTCCCAACTCCTCCTACTCCTCTTCCTCATCCTGCCTTTAGGGTACAAAAAATTGTAATCGGGGCCTAGTTGGTGTTTGTACGTGTGAGATACACCGTTTTGTAAAATTTGTCCTATTCCGCTATTCAATATACACCCTGTTTGAGTGTAAAAAATTTAATTGCGGGATAGTCTGTACCGGTACATGTGAGATACACCTTTTTAAATTGGTTTGGCGCATCTCCTTCTACCGCCGAGCATTGCAGGGCGCTTCAGTTTGCCTCCTGTTCCCAACTCCTCCTACTTCTCTTCCTCATCCTGCCTTTAGGGTACAAAAAATTGTAATCGGGGCCTAGTTGGTGTTTGTACGTGTGAGATACACCGTTTTGTAAAATTTGTCCTATTCCGCTATTCAATATACACCCTGTTTGAGTATAAAAAATTAAATTGCGGGATAGTCTGTATCGGTACATGTGAGATACACCTTTTTAAATTGGTTTGGCGCATCTCCTTCTACCACCGAGGATTGCAGGGCGCTTCAGTTTGCCTCCTGTTCCCAACTCCTCCTACTCCTCTTCCTCATCCTGCCTTTAGGGTACAAAAAATTGTAATCGGGGCCTAGTTGGTGTTTGTACGTGTGAGATACACCGTTTTGTAAAATTTGTCCTATTCCGCTATTCAATATACACCCTTTTGGAGTGTAAGAAAATTAAATTACGGCATAGTCTGTATCGGTACGTGTGAGATACACCTTTTAAATTTGTTTGGCGCATCTCCTTCCACCGCCAAGGATTGCAGGGCGCTTCAGTTTGCCTCCTGTTCCCAACTCCTCCTACTCCTCTTCCTCATCCTCCCTTTAGGGTACAAAAAATTTGAATCGGGGCCTAGTCTGTGTTTGTACGTGTGAGATACACAGTTTTTTTATCCTTTTTCCTATTCCGCTATTCAATATACACCCTTTTGGGGTAAAAAACATTAAATTGCGGCATAGTTTGCATATTTGACTGTGAGATACACCCGTGCGATACTGTTGTTGTTTTGTTCCGCTATTCAATAAACACCTTTCTAGGGCAAGATCATAAATTACAGAAATATGAGGAGACCGTCAAATAGGGGCCGTGGCCTGGGTCGTGGTGCTGCTGGTAGAGCTCCTGTTGCAAGGAGAGGACGAGGTCGATCTGTGCCAGCTACACGCACAAGTGAAACACCTTCCACAAGTGTGAGTAGGCGACAGAACCTGCATCAGTATTTGGTAGGGTATCATGCGCCTCTAGACGTGATGAGGCCTGAAGAAGTACAGGCGATAGTAGATTGGGTTGCTGACAGTGCCTCCGGTTCCTTCACATTGTCTCCCACCCAGTCTACTGCAGAAAGGTCAGAGTTGGCACCTGCAGCCAATGTCCAACCGTCTTTCACCACACCCCCTTGGAAATCAGGCAAGCAGTCTGAGCCCCAATCCATACAGCAGTCTCTTCTTCTTTTTGAGGACTCTGTCAGCAGGGTTTCCCAGGGCCATCCACCTAGCCCTGCCCCAGAAGTTGAAGAGATTGAGTGCAGCGATGCCCAACCACTTATTTCTCAAGATGAGTACATGCAAGGACCATCGCAGCACGTCTCCGATGATGACGAAACGCAGGTGCCAACTGCTGTGGCGTTCAGCATTGTGGAGACCGACAAGGAGGGCAGGGGTGAAGACTGGGTGGAAGATGATGTGGAGGACGATGAGGTCCTCAACCCCACATGGAATGAACGTCATGCAGGTGACCTGAGTAGTTTGGAGGAAGAGGCGGTGGTCGCACAGAGCCACCAGCACAGCAGAAGAGGGAGCAGGGTTCAGAAGCGGAGCGGCCGTGCCCTAGACACTACGCCCGCTACTGCCCAACGCAGCAAGGGAACGAGCGCACCAAAGTCAGCTCAAAGGAGTTCTCTAGCGTGGAAGTTCTTTAGAAAATGTGCTGATGACAGGACACGAGTGGTTTGCACCCTGTGCAATCAGAGCCTGAAGCGAGGCATAAACCTTCTCAACCTGAGCACAACCTGCATGATCAGGCATCTAAGTGCAAAGCACGAGCTGCAGTGGAGTAGACACCTTCAAAACCAAGAAACGTCTCTGGCTCATCCTGCTTCCTCTTCTGCTGCAGTCTCGGCCGCTCCAGCCACATCTGTAGTGATACCGGCACCTGCCACCCCGCAAACAGAGGATCTGTCAGCAACACCACCACCTGGGTCACCAACCATCTCCACAATGTCCCGTGGAAGCATTCAGCTTTCAATCTCCCAAACACTTGAGAGGAAGAGGAAGTACCCCCCTACCCACCCGCGATCCCTGGCCCTGAATGCCAGCATTTCAAAACTCTTGGCCTTTGAAATGCTGTCATTCCGTCTGGTGGAGAAGCACAGTTTTAAAAACCTTATGTCGGTGGCTGTCCCACAGTACGTCGTGCCCAGCCGCCACTACTTTTTCAGGCAAGCCATCCCTTCCCTGCACAACCAAGTGGGGGAAAAAATCAGGTGTGCACTGCGCAACGCCATCTCTGGCAAGGTCCACCTAACTACCGATACGTGGACCAGTAAGCACGGTCAGGGGCGTTATATCTCCCTAACGGCACACTGGGTAAATGCAGTGGCGGATGGGCCTGAGGCGGATAGCAATTTGGCGCATGTCCTTCCACCACCGAGGATTGCAGGGTGCTTCAGTTTGCCTCCTGTTCCTAACTCCTCCTACTCCACTTCCTCATCCTCTACCGCCTCCTCATCCGGACAGCGTAACACCTTCACCACCAACTTCAGCACGGCCAGGGGTAAACGACAGCAGGCAGTTTTACAACTTGCCTGTTTGGGGGACAAACCACACACCGCGCAGGAGTTGTGGAGGAGCATGGAACAGCAGACAAATGAGTGGTTGCTGCCAGCGAGCCTCAAGCCCGGCCTGGTGGTGTGCGATAACGGGCGAAATCTCATAGCAGCTCTGGGCCTAGCCGGTTTGACGCACATCCCTTGCCTGGCGCATGTGCTGAATTTGGTGGTGCAGAGGTTCCTTAAAAACTACCCCGATATGTCAGAGCAGCTGCAGAAAGTGCGGGCCGTCTGTGCGCACTTTCGGCGTTCTCACCCTGCTGCTGCTCGCCTGTCAGCGCTGCAGCGTAACTTCGGCCTTCCCGCTCACCGCCTCATATGTGACGTGCCCACAAGGTGGAACTCCACCTTGCACATGCTGCAAAGACTGTGCGAGCAGCAGCAGGCCATAGTGGAGTTTCAGCTGCAGCACGCACGCGTGAGTCACTCTGCGGAACAGCACCACTTCACCACCAATAACTGGGCCTCCATGCGAGACCTGTGTGCCTTGTTGCGCTGTTTTGAGTACTCCACCAACATGGCCAGTGCCGATGACGCCGTTCTCAGCTTAACTATCCCACTTCTATGCCTCCTTGAAAAAAACAATTCGGGCGATGATGGAAGAGGATGTGGCACAGGATGAGGAGGAGGAGGAGGAGGATGAGGAGGTAACATTTCCAAGGCTTTCAGGGCAGTCATTCACAAAGGGCTCCGAGGGTGGGTTCCTGCACACACAAACGCCAGGGATACAATTGTCCAGCAGGGGCACAGTTCTGGAGGATGAGGAGGATGAGGAGGAGGAGCTGGAGGAGGAGATGGAACCATGTTCACAGCAGGGTGGCACCCAGGCCAGCTCATGGCCATCACTGGTGCGTGGCTGGGGGGGTTACAGAGAAATGGAGCAGAGCAGGTCCGAGGGAGATCTTTCCCATCTCCTCACTGCCAAACAGAGCGATAATGCTATGTGCCCTAGGTGATTAGGGTGTGCCCAGGTACACCCGGCACACCCTGTGCACACGCCTATGACACCGCCACATCCACCACCACCTCAACCTCCCTCCTACTCCATATGGGCCTCGTCCTTCAGAGATGAAGAACATTGTTTTATTTTTCTGTTTTTTTTTTTGTTGTTTTAAGTTATTTCCCTATCCACGTTTGTTTGCAGAGCACTTGCCATGCTCTTAACTATGTTTTGCTGCCATTTGCAGCACTCTAGCCCTTTCCATTGGTGTTTTAGAGCCATTTTAGTGCCTGAAAGTTCGGGTCCCCATTGACTTCAATGGGGTTCGGTGTCCGGGAAAAGTTCGGCAAAAGTCCGGGACACGTACCCGGACTTTTTTTTAAAGTTCGGCCGAACCCGCCGAACACGGACATCCAGGTGTCCGCTCAACTCTAGTTACAACCTCTTTAGGAGAAAGTGGTGTAAATTGCAACAAAGGCAGAAAATGTTACAAAAAAAAATAAATTCTTCCCAGTTTAGGGCAATGTTCCCTGGTAGTGTTTAAATGGACAGTCTATATATAAAACTGATATTTTAATTTTGACAGTTACTTATGTAGTGCCATCCTAGGTAGGTGCTAAAGTGAGTACATACAGTTTTTGGTTTCTCTGCCTAACAGGGAGACAGACAGGAACATTTATAAGCTGTCTGCTTAAAAGTGAGCTGTGATTGATTGGTAAAGTCTGCTCAGTATTCTCTGGTGCTGCTCATGCTGTTATAGCACCCTAAGTAAATGTATAGTGGGCCTTGTCTGCCTAACAGCAGGGCCATGATTTCTGTAGTAAGGTGTCATGAGTTTCAGATGTGTTGAGCTGAAGGGGAAGTCTCCCCACTGGCTCCTGTGAGAGGCTTCTCATAGGGCAGTGGAGGAAGCCCAATCAGGGGACACATCCAGGCTTGAAACTACCCCAGAAGGCAGATTATGCTGCAAGGAATTCTGGGAGTGGGTATAAGTTTGGGGGAACATGTGACGCAGAAGTCTTTGGCGGGAGCAGAGTCCCAGGAGCGAGAGAACGGCTGTCTCTCCTCCTCTCTGAGGAATCGAATGTCTCGGGTGTCGCCTGAGAATCCAGAGAGTGCTGAGTGAGCTGAGGAGGATCCAATGTGCTGAGAACCTGCGGAGAGCGAGAGGGGTTCAGTCCCAGGAAAGCCTACACAGGTCGTGGGTACTGAGGATTGCCCCTGGGGGTCTGCCTGAAGTGTTAGGGGAGATCACTCCGGAGAAGGTTCTGGGATCCAGTGCCAGCTAGCGGTAAAGGGAGTGCCTAGGTTGAGGACCCTGAAGTTACAGAGGGGGTACATAGTCAGTGGACCCTGAAGAGTAACAAGTATAAAGGAGGCGCCTGCAATTGTACAGAGTGTTCGTTGAGAGTTGCATTCATACGGGAACCTTTAGCTGTTTACTACAGAGCTTCTGTTGACATGCCGAAGTGCTTGTGCAACAAGGATGGAAATGTGAGTGTGATTTAATCGTATTGTTTGTCCCATAATAAAGCGATATTACCCGAGGTCCGCGTACGCTTCCCTCTTTTATAGTCTGGAATAACACACATTAACACATTTCTAAAGATCTAAATGGGCCCTGAGTCTCCTTTCCTAAAGCTTACACAAAAATCATAAAGTAGTTGTGTGTAAAAATGACTATTGAGAGTATTATAGAAAATAGCATAAATGATAATAAAGCTGGTCTAGAAACACAAAAATGAACTGAGAACAGTTTGATTGTGAAAGCAATTTTATTAGAAATATAAAAAATACAACTTAAAATAAATAACTATATATGTAATATATTTTCTGAGTTTATGTGATCATGAACAACTAGTCCCATTAAAGTTACATTTCAGTCTTGAATTGTAATATGTATTTTGACAAACAATGGGGATAATGCTATTGGCCATAACAACCAAACTTAAAGGCTAAGTTCACCTTTTTTTGTTTCTAAATTCCAGCTTCCCTATGCACCAATATACTGTTAATGTACCTCTGTTGCAGGAAAGAAAAAGCTTTCTCTGTCTTCTAGGACAGACATCACCTCAGCCTCTAGTCTCTTGTAGAAAATGTCTCCATTACCCCTCCTGAAATTTGGTATTTGGGACGGAAAAAACTATTAAAAGGAAGTAGTTCAGCAGATAACCTCATAACACCCTTCACCTGCCCTCCCCCTCAAGGAGATTGCCCCCGCCACCTCTGTAATTCCATGCTTTTGCAATTCAGTGAGCACTGTTCTCCCTCTATACACAGCCATCAATTGTTTTGTGCCTTGCATAGATCATTCATTTAGCAGAGTGTGCAGAACCTGAACAATCACATACGGTGGGGAAAATAATAATTGGATCCCCATCAGATTTTTTAACTTTACCCACTTACAAAGAAATGAAGGGTATATAATTTTTATCTTAGGTGTATTTAAATTATAGAGGCAGAATATCAACCAAAAAAAGCAGGATACATACAGTATGTTATAATTTGAGTTGCAGTTCAGTGAGTAAAATATTTAAATCCCAAGCAAAACATGACTTTGTGCTTATCAACAAGGGTTTCTCTACCAAATACTGAGGTAAGATGTTTCTTGTAGTTGGTTACCAGGTTTGCAGACATCTCAGGAGGGATTTTGATCCACTCTTCTTTACAGATCTTCTCTAAATCCTTAAGGTTTCTTGGCTGTCTCTTGGCAACTCGAGGTTTCAGCTCCCTCCATACATTTTCTATAGGATTAAGGTCTGGAGACTGGCTAGGCAACCCCATGACCTAAATTTGCTTCTTCTTGAGCCACTCCTTTGTTGCCCTGGCGGTATGTTTTGGGTCATTGTCATGCTGGAAGACCCATCCACGACCTAACTTCAGTGTTCATTGGTCCCTCAATGTGGCAAAGTTGGTCTGTACCTTTATCAGAGAAACAGCCCCAAAGCACTTCTGTGCTTGACTGTAGGGATGGTGTTTTTAGGGTCATACTCACCATTTTTCTTCCAAACACGGCGAGTCGAGTCAATGCCAAAGAGCCTAATTTTGTTCTCATCTGACCACAACACTTTCTCCCAATCCTTCTCTGAATCATTTAGATTTTCATTGGCAAACTTCAGATGGGCCTATACATGTGCCCTTTTTAGGAGGGGGACTTTGTAGCCCCTGCAGAATTTCAATCCACGGCAGCGTATTGTGCTACTAATGGTTTGTTTGGTGACTGTGGTCACAACTGCCTTGAGATCATTTACAAGCTCCTCCCATGTAGTTCTGGGCTGATCCCACCCTTTTCTCATGATCATCCTTACCCCATGAGGCAAAATCTTGCATGGAACACCAGACCGAGGGCGATTGATGGTTATTTTGTATTTCATCCATTTGCAAATAATCGCTCCAACAGCTGTCTCCTTCTCACCAAGCTTCATGCTGATGGTCTTGTAGCCCATTCCAGGCTTGTGCAGGTCTACAATCTTGTCCCTGATGTCCTTTGACAGCTTTTTTGTCCTGCTCGTGATGGCCAGGTTTGAATGGAGGAAAGATTCTGTGGACCGGTAACTTTTATACACATAACAAGTTGTCGTTAGAAGCACCTTCTTAAATTGACAGGACTAATCTGTGTACCACATGAGCACATACTGTAGGAGTATCTGTGGGAGCCAGAATTATTAGTTGGTAGGGAATCAAATACTTATTTTACTCACTGAACTGCAGCTCAATTTATAACATTTGTATCATGAGTTTTTTTCTGGATTTTTGGTTGATATTTTCTCTCTATCATTTAAAATACACCTATGATTAAAAAAATTATAGACCTTTCATTTCCGTGTTAGTGGGCAAACTTAAAAAATCTGCAAGGGATCAAATAATTATTTTCCCTACTGTAAGAGCCTATGTAGAGCCCCTGGTGTCCCTGGCATTCTTTAGATCTACTATCAACTATGTAGTGCAAGGGTCTGCCTGACTGTATACAGAGTGATTAGATAAATAGGTGTTTCCTCCTATTAGATCGTTTTGGTAAATCTGAAGGAGGTTGTATAGAGGGTGCAGGATTGGATTTTATAGTGTATGGCCACCTTTATACACCTAAAATTAACATGTTGCACTTTTGGTGCCATTAATTGATAACGGCACCCCAAACGCAGAAGCATGTATTTTGTCAAATGCAAAAAATGTGTGACAAACACGCTGTAAAAAATGTGCAAATCACAATGCTCCAAAATGCCCCATGAGCTACCTTGCTGTGTTTGTTGCGTGTAGGGCAGCCCATTGAAATCACACCAAAAAAAGAAAAAAAAAACACACCAATAATGTGCCCTCCGACAACATTGTGTGAATGAATGTGGCCTAAAAATAAAACTGGTGGGTTTACACTCTCCCCCACCTTGAGCTGGTCCAGGATTACAAGCACATTGACAGCTGAAGATCTCCCTTCCATGAAGCAAGCTGGCCATATACAGTGCCTTGCGAAAGTATTCTGCCCCATTCGAACTTTGCAACCTTTTGCCAGGAAATTTATCGGATATTTCAAACTTTTTTAACAAATAAAAAACTGAAAAATTGGGCGTGCAAAATTATTCAGCCCCCTTAAGTTAATACTTTGTAGCGCCACCTTTTGCTGCGATTACAGCTGTAAGCCGTTGGGGGTATGTCTCTATCAGTTTTGCACATCGAGAGACTGAAATATTTGCCCATTCCTCCTTGCAAAACAGCTCGAGCTCAGTGAGGTTGGATGGAGAGCGTTTGTGAACAGCAGTTTTCAGTTCTTTCCACAGATTCTCGATTGGATTCAGGTCTGGACTTTGACTTGGCCATTCTAACACCTTGATATGTTTATTTGTGAACCATTCCATTGTAGATTTTGCTTTATGTTTTGGATCATTGTCTTGTTGGAAGACAAATCTCCGTCCCAGTCTCAGGACTTTTGCAGACTCCATCAGGTTTTCTTCCAGAATGGTCCTGTATTTGGCTCCCTCCATTTTCCCATCAATTTTAACCATCTTCCCTGTCCCTGCTGAAGAAAAGCAGGCCCAAACCATGATGCTGCCACCACCATGTTTGACAGTGGGGATGGTGTGTTCAGGGTGATGAGCTGTGTTGCTTTTATGCCAAACATAACGTTTTGCATTGTTGCCAAAAAGTTTGATTTTAGTTTCATCTGACCAGAGCACCTTCTTCCACATGTTTGGTGTGTCTCCCAGGTGGCTTGTGGCAAACTTTAAACGACACTTTTTATGGATATCTTTAAGAAATGGCTTTCTTCTTGCCACTCTTCCATAAAGGCCAGATTTGTGCAGTATACGACTGATTGTTGTCCTATGGACAGAGTCTCCCACCTCAGCTGTAGATCTCTGCAGTTCATCCAGAGTGATCATGGGCCTCTTGGCTGCATCTCTGATCAGTCTTCTTGTATGAGCTGAAAGTTTAGAGGGACGGCCAGGTCTTCGTAGATTTGCAGTGGTCTGATACTCCTTCCATTTCAATATTATCGCTTGCACAGTGCTCCTTGGGATGTTTAAAGCTTGGGAAATCTTTTTGTATCCAAATCCAGCTTTAAACTTCTCCACAACAGTATCTCGGACCTGCCTGGTGTGTTCCTTGTTCTTCATGATGCTCTCTGCGCTTTAAACGGACCTCCGAGACTATCACAGTGCAGGTGCATTTATACGGAGACTTGATTACACACAGGTGGATTCTATTTATCATTATTAGTCATTTAGGTCAACATTGGATCATTCGGAGATCCTCACTGAACTTCTGGAGAGAGTTTGCTGCACTGAAAGTAAAGGGTCTGAATAATTTTGCACGCCCAAATTTTCAGTTTTTTATTTGTTAACAAAGTTTGAAATATCCAATAAATTTCGTTCCACTTCATGAGTGTGTCCCACTTGTTGTTGATTCTTCACAAAAAATTACAGTTTTATATCTTTATGTTTGAAGCCTGAAATGTGGCAAAAGGTCGCAAAGTTCAAGGGGGCCAAATACTTTCGCAAGGCACTGTACTATGCAATCTGATTGTATAATCTCTACAATTTCCTCTAGATTTACCAAAACTAACAAAGTAACAAACCTGAACAATCCATTTAATTTGTATAAAATCAGGGCGCCCTTGTACTACATAGTCGATGATAGAAATGAAGACGATTGTACAATCAGATTGTATGGTGTATGGCCACCTTAAGGTGGAAGTAAACCTTCCTAGCCAAGGAGGCTGCCATCTTGGCCTCTGATCTTCAACTGCTACGATGCCATAGCATGCCATTGACACCAAGCATTTGATAGGTGACAGTTTGGTTGAGAGCACAACCAATGTGACATTTACATTCCTAGCACGTGTCGGGAATGTAAAATGTTTTTGAAACTGTTAAATCGATGGGTTTAGTTTCGCTTTAATGGAAGAAGTAATAAAGTGGGTGGAAATAAAAAAGAGATTGTATAGTAATGAGGGAGGTGTGGTTCAAAGTGGTAAACACACCCTATTCTATGATGCAGTAAGGTAGTGCATGATGGGACATGACGTTTCCTGGAAGATCACATGATGATACAGGAACTGCACTGACAGGTGAATATTCAAAGCTGCCATGGACTCGGTAAGTGAGAGATCAGCACATTGGGATAGCTTGAGCAGAAAGGACATTAGAAATGGCTTCTATTTATTTTAAAAAGTAAAATGATGTCCAAAAAAGGTGAACTTAGCATCTAAAGAACTCAAGTCTAAAGAAAAAAAAAATGTTTTAAACACAGGGCTGGCAAATATACAAACTAATAACATTATAACCATTTTATCTCCTTTAGGGCTCTTTCACACGGCCGCTCCGTGTGAGAGCTCCGCTGCGGTCCTTTTTTTTTTTTTATTCCACGGAGCGGATGACATTTCTGTCATCCGCTCCGTATGCCCGCATATCATCCCATCCATTTGGGGATGATATGCGGACATAATGTAAGTCTATGGGGATTGCGGATGTCAGCGAATGACAAGGCTGACATCCGATTTTCCTTCCTTTCCGTTTTTTGAAAGGAACAAAAATAGGGTATTCCGCTGACATCCGCAATGCCATAGACTTACATTATGTCCGCAAATCATCCGCAAAAAAATAGGATGATTTGCGGACATACGGAACGCCCGTGTGAAAGGGCCCTTACTTGCATATGGAGATAAACTATTAGACAGTCCAGTGTCTGGCATGCTGAAAATTGGTATTCCTTTACATTTTACAGTCCAAGCAATCTTTAAAGAAAACCATGTATACTGTAGGTTCAGCAGTCCAGAAGTTACATAAACATTCATTTCACTGTAAAAAAAGATTTACAATTATACAGGTATATCCTAACCCCTGAAAATCAAAAAACATTTAGCAAAATCTCACCCAGTAAGCTAAAGCTGCTGAAATCAGCAAGATAAGGTCCAACACCAGGCTTGAGCCAAAACTAAATATTGGTAGCCCCTCCACAAGCACATGATACAATGCTCGATTTGTTTAACTAGAGGCACCTTACACCTCAGTCTTGTGGGAGAAGGGGCATTGACACAAACACATACAATGCAGGACCACTGGTTCTGCATTGTATGTAATGATATCAGCGGGGTGGGGGCTGCACAGTCAGGGAACTGTGGGGTAAATAGTCTTTTCGCGTTTTGGGAGACTACCAAACTGTTGAGTACTCTATCATGGCACCCCTACAAAAAACAAGCAATATATACACTTGCCCTCTGGAAGATTTACTCCCCTTCCTGACCATTTTTTGCGATACGGCACTGCGTTACTTTGACAATTGGGCAGTCGTGCGACGCTGTAACCAAACAAAATGTATGTCCTTTTTTCCCACAAACAGAGCTTTTTTTTTTTGTGGTATTTGATCACCGCTGTGGTTTTTTTTTTTTTTTTTTGCGCAATAAACACAAAAATACAGACAATAAAAAAAAAAAAAACAATATTTTTTACTTTCTGCTAAAAAAACATGTCCAATAAGAAAAATGTAAAAATCAAATTGCTTCATCAATTTAGGCCAATATGCTACATATTTTGGGTAAAAAAAAATCCCAGTAAGCGTATATTGATTGGTTTGCGCCAAAGGTATAGTGTCTACAAACTATGGAATATTTTTTTATTTTTCTTTTTACTAATAACGGTAGTGATCAGCAACTTATAGCAGGACTGCGATATTGTGGCAGACAGTTGGGACACTGATACTTTTAACACTTTTTGAGGATCAGTGTCACTAATAAGGTGATCAGTGCTAAAAATATGCACTATCACTGCACTAATGACACTGGCTGGGAAGGGGTTAAACATCAGGGGTGATCAAAGGGTTAACTGTGTGCCTAACCTATGTTTTCTAACAGTGGGGGAGGTGCTTTTACTAGGGGAAGGCATTGATACATGTTTCTGCTTTGCAAAGACACAAGATTCATGACTTCCCTACTGATAGCATGGCGATCTGCCTTGTTTACATAGGCCGATTGCCATTCTGCCTGTGTACCAAATGATCTGCTGGTGCCAACGGACATCAGGTCAATGGGACCCACTGATGAGCTTCCCCTGTGCAGCCCTGTAGCAGTAAAAATACTATAGTGTGGCCAGCCAGTGGATATACTGTAGAAGAGGAATGGGGAGGGGGGCTACCAATATTTTTTTTTCCTTACATGAATTCCGTTTTAATCTTCTGAATGCACCATGGCTCAATTCAACAAGCTATAGCAAACAGATTTGACATCAACTATGACATGGCCAAAAATGTTGATTATCATGACAAATACTATGCATTAGGGCTTATTAGTGAATGAAACCTTTAGTATAGTAAAAATGAATCTCTTGCTACCCACATAATGCATATGTGCAATGGCAAAGAGGATGGGCTTTACCACCCACAGAGTGCACATATGCGTCTATGGGAGGCAGAGCTTTCAGCGCTGAGAGTGCGCTTGCTGTATGCTCCCGGCACAGTGACCGAGCTGTCAAAGACCGCGGTCAGTCCTACTAATGATTGGGAGTCAGTGGGACCAGCACCAAATCATGTGACCACTGTGAGAGCCAATCACCATGGTCACTTGATCGGCCGATCCTGCCCGGCATCCAGTCCCTGTTAAAGGGATCCCAGGGCCGGGTAGGAAGGGATTAAAGCTGAGCTCCGGGCAAACAGTCAAAGAAACAGTTGAAATAGAATAGGCAGCTGTATTATCTTCCAAAGGCTTTGTATTTCTGTACGAACAATCCTGAGATCTAGCCCTGCCAGATCGATGACCTGAGTTTTCTCTGTTGAAGGTAAAGCAATACAATTTGGTCACCTCCCTGCCCCCCAGCCTACGAATAATTGCTCAGTCGTGGCTGAATAGATCTTCTTGACGGCAGCTTAAACTAAAGGAACAGCAGCCATCAGCTGATAAAAGACAACTGTTTCAGCTTGGTCATCCACAAGTACATAAAAGATTGTTTCCTGATTGGATAAGGAGATGATTGTCCATGCCTAGGGGCTCTTAATGATAAGATTTAGCTGTATGCTTCATTCAGAAACTTTCAAGACATCCTCTCCACATTAAAAAAAAAAAATCTACACACACACTTTTAAAAAAGCAAGGCTTATTTAACTAAATATTTTAAAATGATGATAAATACTGTACTACATATACAATGAACAATGAACTGTCAAGCCATGTTTCTTCTCCAATATTTTGTAGTACCAATTCTGACCAGCAGATGGCAACACAAACTCTTTTCTTGTGCCTTTAAAGTGAACTTGTCATTGGAGCAAAATGTAAAACTAATGCAAGTCCATAGGAGCTGGCTGTTGATACCACGTATTTCCTGACAACTCAAAATGCAAATACAGGTAATCCTAGCTTTTAACCAATACTTTGATTTAATGTGTCATAATAGAAGAAGTCCAGCTTAAATTGTGCTGTTTTCAATCATTGCACAATATCCCCAATTAACCACATTGCAATCTACATGCTGTTAACTATATTAATTGTTGCCTACAGCCTTGGCGCTGACTTTGTTCACAGCAAGACTGACATATACATTATGTTTGTAATTTGCAGCTGTCAAAGCTCCCAGGAAGCAGAAGAAGGCACATTTCTTGATAGCAAAAACCCACAATGTAAGTGATAGCATGAATTCTGCAGGAGTTGTTGTATCGTCTATCAAGAGGTCTAGGAGGAAGGGTAAACCTACAGGGAAAATAGGAAGTCTATTTCGGACAGAGGGTTACCCCTCCATCTCTCTCTCTCTGTACTCTTAGCCCTATTGGAAACAAGCTTATAAATGGAATGCCCCATTGAAGTCAAATCTTGAAAATCCTCCGTCTGGTCACAATTCAGATTCCGCAAGCTCGGTGATCTCTCTTATAAGATGGCTGAAGCATGGACGTATCTCTGCTTTCTGTTGTGGAATGAAAAAAATAAAACATTAGCTGGTGCTTTAGTCTTATACCACGTAGCTGAATACCTACTTTTTGATACATTAGTTGGCAAGACAAAGCTGTAGTGAAACATTTGAATAATTACTTTTCAAGACACCATTATATTGTTATTTGCAGCCTACTAACTGCAGGTCCATACAGTATCTTGCCCGTGTCCCTTTTCCACTCCATAAGCATTTTCCGAAGTTATAAAAGTTAGTCATGTTGCTGAGAAATAGGGATTTCACCCTGGGCCTCACCCCCCACACAATCGAATGGTGGTCTAGTAAAGGCTTTATACGCATAGCAGACCTTTGCGATCATAAGGGCATATTGACCAAGCAGATCCTAATAGATAAGCACCAACTACGAGATTTGGAACACTTTTGATACACTCAATTACAGCACTATTTCCATACTTTCTCCCGAAAAGTGATCTAGCAACTATGTCTCCCATGGAATATCTATTATATAATTATGATAAGGTTCGGGGTCATTGCACAGACAACATTGAGATCATTCCTCAATACATCTATTATTGAAGCAAACTATACGGTACTCTTGAGATGGTACATGGTGCCGGCCAGATTGGCTACCTATGTCCCAGGAGCTTCTCTAAAGTGTTTTCGAGGTTGTGTTCAGGAAGAAGTGGCATACCATATATGGTGGCAAGATCCCAAGATGAGGCGATTTGTGTCAGAGTTTACAATTTCCTTTTTACCCTCACTCAAATCAATCTAACCAAATCTCCCAAACATGCCCTATTAGGTAGTAGATAGTGGTAGGGTAGTGCTAGGGTAGAAGGATAGTGAACAAGCATGCTGTTGGTCGTGTGAAACACGTCTACCATTTCCATTCTGTTGTACCTTGTATCCAGATGTGTACAAATAAATCTTTGCTACTATCAAGTCATCGTTTTGGTGTGCGCCCACTTTCTCTTCATGCCCTATTGGAGGCAACTCATCACTTTCATAATTTTATCTGCTAAAAAAGTCGGGTGCTATTCTATTTGACCAGCCTAAAGCGAGTTCCGGCCACAGGACCGTTTTTACTTTTTTAAATACTTCCCAAAACAGTTATCCACCGCCCTGCATACATCCGCTAATCGGGTTTTATACATTTAAATAATAGATTGACAATCATTAAATCTTACTTTATAAAATGTTTGCAGAGCACCGCCATCTTTTTGCTGGTCACCCAAAGCCGCTGTAAGCAAATATATGCCCTGCTTCCTCTTTCTAGATGGAGGGGGCCGATGAATGCAGCGCGAAATCTCGCGCATGCCCAGTATTATGCGATCGGCATAGTATAGGGACGCCTATCATTGCGTTATTTCCTGTTTGCAAATAACGTGATGAGACGAGCGGCCGGCCGCCTTCGTCACTGCCCATTGCATCCTGGGAGTGATGACTAATAGCTCCCAGGACGCATTGTGGGACAGGAAGTGACCGCGCGGACCGCGGCCGAGGAGGGAGGAAGTTGAAGGAAAGGTGAGTATATTTTCTTCTGAAACAAGGTAAGTAAAAAAAAAAAAACAGGAATATCCAATTCTTTTACAGGTGACAATAAGGAAGCGGATGCCACAAAATCTAAAGTAACGATTTTGTGGCCGGAACTCCGCTTTAAGCACAGGCTTTCCTGGCTCCAGATCAAAGAAAGGCTCTCGGCAGCTCTGAATGACAAAATTAAAGTGTTTAAAAAAGTCTAGGGTCTGTGGATCAGATACTTGACTAATGATCCCTGGACTGACTAATATGTATTTGGGTGATGCATGCCAGAGCGAGGGGTCTTCCCCTCCCCCTCTCTCCCTCTTTCCTTCCCCCTCATTTTCACACTCTTCTCTCTCCTTTCTTATTTGTGTGTTTGAAATATTCTGCATGTGCAATTCCTGTAACGAAAAATAGAAGGTCTCCTCCCCTTGGAACCTTCTCTTCCATATGTGGAGGGTGAATCCCAAACTCCATTAATCCAAATGTATGTTATGTAAATTAGTTGACTGGATATTTGTAGCCTCCTTGTAAGATATAATTGTTGGACCGACAAAAATGATTCATATGCCCGCAACAAGAGCCTTGAAAATGCCAACAAACGGGGGCTTGGGGCTACACGCCTTCTGTTCTTCTTTTGCTTAATAAAACACATATTTTTTCTTTTGTTGCTATATGAGCGCTTCATGTTGTGGAATTTGTGCATTGCTTGAAATCTTTATTGTCATTTGTTTTCTACTCTTTGTGAAAATCTTCAATAAAAAATTGAAACAGAAAAAAAAGTTAGTCATGTTAGTAAAGTGGGGTACACACTAGTAGAATATCTGCCGAAAATTCCCGTCCGAGGTAAAATCATACGATTTTCGGCGAGTGTATACACAACTTTCAGCAGCCGATGCCGACATTTTCAACAAAAAAAAAAACGGAGGGACAAACACCAAAATTTTTATCATCCGTCCCCAGACAACCAATTTTCGTTTAATGTGTATGCAGTACGTCCGCGAAAAATCGGATACGAAAGACCACGCATGATCTGAAGTTGCTGACGACTCGGAAGTCTAGGAACAAATGTCCCCAAAAAAAAATTAAAAATTAGACGAGAAATTTTGTGAACATTATGCACTGTCAACTAAAAACGGTTATGACCGCTGAGCATGAGAGAGAAAAATTGGAGGATATTTCGTCCGATTTTCGCCAAGTGTGTATGAGCCTTAAAGCACTGTCAGAGTTCATAGGTATTTAACTAACATGGTTATGTGTCTCAAATGATTACTACAAAATACACTGGGAAGTAGGGAGTGGGGGCAAAAGTTAAGCTGTCCACCTATCAATAAAAGGGGGAGTCTCAAAAAAGGTATCTGATAGTATGCATTTTGTATTTTAGTATATATATTCTTATTATTGATTGTTTAAAAACCTATTTAATGTTATGCATAGCTTAGAAATACATTTGTTCATGGGAGCAGCCATATCTTTTCTTTTGATATTGCTTCCTGTTTAGAACTGCACAGTAGTTCTGCTTCTGCCTTTTTTCCTTAGTGCATGCCTAAGGGTTGACTGATTTAGTGGACAAACTGCTTACTTTGTTAACTGAGCTTATTTAAAGCCAGCCATAGATGGTTGGCATCTCGGCCAGTTCATGAGGGACTGGCCAAGAGTCAAACCATGTATGGGGAGGCTGAATGTACCCAAGTTGATCGATCAACTTGAATACAACCAGCCTTTCAGATTATACATTTGATTATTGCTAGAGGCCAGGGCAGCCATCAGGGGGGGACAGCTCATACACATGTAGGGGGCCCAGGCCTTCTGAGGGGCCCGGCCGTTGCTGCTGTAGTAACTAGCAATTGCTAAAGCAGGGTGGCTGCAGAGTAAGCCGATGCAGCTGAAGGGATGTCTCTTTGCTGGATTGCGCTGTCTCTTTGCTGAAAATATGAAGCTGTCTCTTTGCTGGATTGGGATGTCTTTTTGCTGAATATATGAGGACGCCTCTTTACTGGATTGGGATGTCGCTTTACTGGATTGGGATGTCTCTTTGCTGAATATATAAGGCCGTCTCTTTGTTGGATTGGGATGTCTCTTTGCTGAATATATGAGGCCGTCTCTTTACTGGATTGAGATGTCTCTTTGCTGAATATATGGGGATATCTCTTTGCTGGATTGGATTCATTTTCATGTATTAAGTTGTAAGAGTGTGGGTGCACTGAAGGACTCGGTGGGATGGCCAGTGGGCATATTTGGTGGGATGGCCAGAGGGTGGGCCCTGCGGAATATTGGTGGTCAGGCTCGGAGGGGCCCAGGCCTAAAGCTGTTTAAGGGGCCCCAAAATTTCTGATGACTGCCCTGCTAGTGGCTATTATAGCTAAAAACTCTTAAAGTTGAACTTCTGGGATTCCGAGGGTGTGCAGAAGCAGTGCAGGAGGCGATTGCCATCGCTTTGCTCGTTGATGGAACAATCCAAGCCTTCTTTTTCTTACACTTTCTGCATTTTCAACTTGTCTTTGGGGGGGGGGGTGCCAACAGTTTGCAGAGAGTGCATGAGAACCGTATAGCATGCATGCACCATTTTAGGGCTGAACATTTAGAAGAGTGGCATGGTGCAGTGATAAAGATTCATGTCTGTGTAGCCACCTCCTAGGTAGGTGCTAGTGAGAGAGTATAGTTTTTGGCTCTGTCTACTTACTAGAGGGGCTGCAGGCAAATCTATATTGCTCTTTGCTTACCAGAGAGCAGGATCTGTTAGTGAGGTCTGCTCATTATGATCAGTGTGCGATTCATTGTGTCTAGAGAGTCTTTCACACTGGTCCAATAGAGAGGAATGTTGGACAGTGGGAGGAAACCTGACAAATGGATGCATAGGCTTTGATACAGTCCTGGTGATTGGCAGAGGTAGGTCGCCTCAGTGCATTCTGGGATACTGTATAAAAGCCAGGAGCACATATGCTGCGGGGTCTTTGGCTGGAGAGCAGAGTCCCAGAGGGAAGGGGGTGGCTTCCTCCTCCTCTGTAGCAGTGGCACGTGGTCGCAGGAGGTCGTCCTGAGGGCCAGAGGAACGGAGCTGAACCCAGAGGTCCAGGAGAACTGGCTAAATGGGAGACACCGGAGACCCTGGAAAAACAGTATCGTGAGTACAGGGACTTGTGTCAAGGGACCTTACCTGAGGGGGGGCACCCCAGGAGTAGAGTAGTCAGTGGATGGGTGTTGGCGGTCAAGAGAGAGAGAGAGAGAGGATACTGAAGAGAGTGTCCTGAAGATAACAAATAGTTCATCAAGTTGTCATAAGAAAGAGACTCAAAACTAGATTCACCTCAGGGTGGCATGGTGAAGCAACAGCCTGGCTGTATTTAAAGACAGAGGTCCTGCAACATTGTGAATAGTTAATTCGGAATATCCCACTATTCCCTTCTTCCATCCCTAATTTATAATAAAACACAAAAACAACCACATACCCCTGAACTGGTTACTGGAGCGAGCCGAGGAGGAGAAGTGAGAGACTATGCATATCAAGGTGGCTAATGGTAACTCAGGGGGACCCGAGAATGTGAAATCTGGCAGTCCTCAAGGGGGCAATGCTACATCTTTGTGGTCGCTCCTTCCATCCTCCATGCTCTTATGAGGTGTCTATGTAATATATCATCTACGTTGTCATTTTTCACAGGTATGTCTACAACAGTCTACAGCTTCCTACAACTGACTGCAAACTGTTCATACAGACACTGTACGTTTTGTGTCTCCAGTTCCTGTATGGTGACAAAGCACCAACTAAATTGCCTCTTCTGGATGCAGTACACATCTGACAACCCTTGCCACATACCTCCTGCCAACAGCTATTCATAAGCTGGTACACTTTTTCTGTGGCCAGTTTAGGCTTGAAGAGTCTCAATCCAGATGATATTTCCTTCACAGCATCTGCATTGCTAAGGTGCTCGAAAGGCGTCTTTCCTTCACTGAATATCTCCCAAACCAGAACACCTGCACAGGAAGTAGAGATGAGCTATGTTAGCCAGAGAGTAACATTGTTGTTTAGCATTTAAAATGGCTCTAAAGGCTCAAGGCATTCTATGCATGAAGGTAAAAAAAAAAAAAAAATCTTATCTGCGCAGCAGGCCCCCCCCCCATACTTACCTGAGCCCCATCACGATCCAGCGATGTGCACGAGAACCTCGGCTCTCCGAGGACTCTCCCTCTTCATTGGCTGAGACAACAGCAGAAGCCATTTGCTCCTGCTGCTGTCAATGACAGCCAATGAGACAATGAGGAGAGTGAGGGGGCAAGGCCAAGCTGTGGGTCTGTGTGTGAATAGACACAAAAAGTAGCGGCTCTGGAGTGAGCCTGTTTGGATTCCACTTTTGCAAGCTCCTTGCTCTGGGGGCACTCGGTAAAAGGGAAGGGTCAGGAGTGCCAACGGGGGACCCGAGAAAAGGAGGACCAGGGCTGCTGTGTGCAAAACCGGTGCACAGAGCAGGTAGAGTAGGTAAGTATAACATCTTTTTTTTCTATTCTTTTTTTTTTTTATATTGCATTTAATATCACTTCAATGATACTCATCTGGCTGTGTAAAAATGATACAGTGCCTTGAAAAAATCTAGAAAATTAAATTTTTGCCTATTTTATTTTTGCAAAATAGCTCAAGCTCTGTCAGATTGGATAGAGAGCGTCTGTGAGCAGCAATTTTCCAGTCTTGCCACAGATTCTCAACTGGATTTACAATAGGTCTGGACTTGGACTGGGCCATTCTAACATATGAAAATGCTTTGATCTAAACCATTCCATTGTAGCTCTGGCTGTACGTATAGGGTTGTTGTCCTGCTGGAAGGTGAACCTCTGCCCCAGTCTCAAGTATTTTGCAGATTCTAAAAGGTTCTCTTCAAAGATTGGCCTGAATTTGGTTCCATCCATCTTTCCATCAACTGTGACCACCTACCCTGTCCCTGCTGAAGAATAGCATCCCCACAACACGATGCTGCCACCACCATGTTTCACGGTGGGGATGGTGTGTTCAGAGTGATGTGCAGTGTTAGTTTTCCGCCACACATAGCATTTTGCTTTTAGGCCAAAAAGTTCAAATTCGATCTCATCTGATCAGAGCACCTTCCTCTACATGTTTACTGTGTCCCCAGACCCCCACATGACTTCTTGCAAACTGCAAACGATACTTGTTATGGCTTTCTTTCAACAATGGCTGTCTTCTTGCCACTCTTCCATAAAGGCCAGATTTGTGGAGTGCAAGACTAATAGTTGTCCTCTGGACAGATTCTCCCACCTGAGCTGTGGATCTCTGCAGCTCCTCCAGAGTTACCATGGGCCTCTTGGCTGCTTCTCTGATTAATGCTTTCCCTGCCCGGCCTGTCCGTTTAGGTGGGTTTGCAGTTGTGCCATACTCTTTCCATTTTCAGTTCATGGATTGAACAGTGCTCTGTGAGATGTTCAAAGCTTTGGATATATTTTTATAACCTAACCCTGCTTTACACTCCTCCACAACTGTTATGCCTGACCTGTCTAGTGTGTTCCTTCACCTTCATGATGCTGTTTGTTCACTAAGGTTCTCTAACAAACCTCTGAGGGTTTCACAGAACAGCTGTATTTATAGATTAAATTACACACAGGTGGACTCTTTACAAATTAGATGACTTCTAAAGCCAATTGGTTTAACTAGAATTTAGTAAGGGGTATCATAGGACGGGTCGGGAAGATATACTCGGACTGCTGGTATATCTTTACTTCATTAGTGCTTGCCTCCAATCATCTGCAGCACTGATCACTGTATTCTGGCAGCGGAAGAGTGCTGCTGCCAGAATACAGTAGCGCAGTTGGAGGGGGGGGGGGGGGCTGCGTTTGGTTCTTATCTTTTGATCAGCAAGCAGGAAAAAAATAGATTTTACGAAAAAAAACAGACAGTCAGGCCTGGCATGGATTTTAAGGGGGAACGCCACACAAAATTAAAAAAAGTTTGAGGTATGCCCAAAACTCCACACCAGACCATTCGAGCATGCAGCCTGGCCGGCCAGGAAAGAGGTGGGGGGGGGGGGGGTAAGCAGCATACACTTCCCCCCTTCCCCTTCCATGGGGGAAGGGGTACTTTGTCAAGAGGGACATGCTCGTATAAGGGTTTGGTATGGACTTTTTAGGGGGGATCATGCTTAAACCTTAATCCCTTCTGACTGCCTACAACATTTATAGAAATCATTGTCAGCAAAACAAATGGAGCTTCTAAGTTCAAGCCATACCATAAGCCCACACATCTGATTTGCTGCTGTAGTGTCCATACTGGAAGACTTCTGGAGCTGACCACTTCACTGGAAATTTACTGCCTGACGAGCTGGTGTACTGGTCATCCAGGACAAACCTAGAAAAATGTAAACAAGTTATGATGTGTCTAAAGAGTTACAAAAGCTCAGAGAATTAAAAAAAAATGTTAAAGTGATTATTATTAAAATAACAAACATGTTATACTTACATACTCTGTGCAATGGTCTTGCACAGAGCAGCATTGATCCTCCTCTTCTTGGGTCCCCTGACGGCGCTCATGGCTCCAATCCCCCCACCACCTACTGCCAAGTGACCCCATAGCAAGCCACTTATGGAAAACTAAACACATAGTCCACCTTTTGAGAACAATAAATAAATAAATGCGCCTACATTAAAAAAAGAAGAACATGAATATATTTTTTTTTCTTGTATTGGAGCCTGCATAGAACTGCAGCTCCAATCAATAAATCATGGGTGAAATGCACCAGCTCCTTCAGACTATCCTCCAAGCTTCAGGTTGTTACAGAGGTACAGACCTTTGGTTATTGAATTGGAGGAAGTAATCAATAGACATCACCGCACTTGAAGTCTACAAGTCCCTATTCGTGGTAGTAGATTGTCTTTTAATTTATAGATCCTGTGTGTGGATTTGTGAATAAATGACACGGTTGTGTAGGAAGAAAGTACAGAACTACAAGGAGAAGCATGCCACAATTCAGGTAAGTAGGAAGGTAGTCTGAAGGTGGGGGTTGGGTAATGTGATAATGTTTCACAGTAAATATGGATGTAACATGAAATATAGTCAAGAAGGTGGACTATTCTTTTAAGGTTGGCTACGCACTAGTAGATTTTTAGCATTTGTATGAAAATTCTCAGTACTTTCCACAGCTGGACGAATGCTGTTTGAAAGTAGATCCAAATTTAGTTTGCTATTAACATTTGATTTTGTAGTGAGTGGACTTTTAAATTTGCACAACACCTTAAAACAAAATGTACTTTTGAAAGAATGGTCAAACATTTCCATATACACACTCCTAAACTTTGTGGGCAGCCTTCCCAGAAGAGTTGAAGCTGGTATAGCTTCAAAGGGTGGGCCAACTCAATATTGAACCCTACGGACTAAGACTGGGATGCCAATAAAGTTCAAGTGCGTGTAAAGTCAGGTGTCCCGATACTTTTGGTAATGTAGTGTATTTCTCCAAAATGGAATTGGGCCTACATGTTTCGTGGCTACCGACCACATTTTCAGGACCCAGCACTTTACATCAATCCATATTAATATTGCTGTATCTTACCAAATTTTTCTAAAATATAAAATGTCAGCAAAAACATGTAAAAGAGGCCTGTCCACTGGTAGTTTACTGAATAACATTTAGCGTGCTTCTGTCTCACTACCATAAGTTTCCAGCTTCACCACCCCTGTAAGATGAAAAAACAACCCAGCAATATGGCCCCTGCAGCAGCTCCAAATACATGGAGCCCTGTGACTGCTGTCATAAGCCTCCCTGAATTTGAAGCTGCCTGTGGGGACCATATTGCCAGGTTGTTTTTTTCATTTTACAGGGGTGATGAAACTCCGGACTTATGGTAGTGAGAAAGGAGCACACTATATTTTATCCAATAAACTATCAGGGGACTGGCCTCTTGTACATTTTTTTGCTGACAACATTTTATGTTTTAGAAAAATGTGGTGACCAATTTAATGTGAGTATAGACTGATGCAAAGTGCTGGGTCCTGAAGTAGTGGCTGGTGGTCACGAAACGCGTAGACCCAATTCTATTTGGGAGATAGATATGTTATAAATGCACTGTTGTATGGTTGTCATTATGGATATTGTATTTCAATGAGGCTTTGTTTGCATTGGATTTAAGGAATGATCATCCTACTAAATCCACTAATCTATGTTCTTAGTGGATGATAAATAAGATGATTTTTAAAATGTATGTAAACAGTCATTGGTTTTTCTTTTGTCCGCAATGGTTTCTGTGATATGATAGGGATGAAGACACCTGCCCTATAATATTCCTTAACACAGTGGGAGGTCTTCACCAAACTATATACATTAACACTCTTGAGATAGACATCAACCAATCTATGGAGAGCCTTATTAAAACAAACACATAACATGTAATAAACAGACTAAGCAGTCTTACCTAGTCATCCCAAAATCTGACACTTTAACCACCAATGATTCTCCAACCAGACAATTTCGAGCAGCCTGTGACACAGGAATTTTTTTCCATTATACATATTTGCAATAGGGGAATAACTCACAAAGGTTAAGAGATGTATAGTGTAGGTTAGACACTTACAAGGAAGTTTATTTTATAAGGTGAAGAGCAGCATACAAAGTGCAATAGCCCACTGCAACCAATCACCTGGATGACCCAACCCTCAGTATAATCAGTTACAAACTGATTGTGAAATCTGCGTTATATTTACCAAAACTAAAGATTTACCAAACCTAAATTAAGGACCTACACCTAAACTATCCAACAATTTATAACCAGTCAGGCAGAACCTTGCACAACATAGTTGGTGGTAGAATTAAAGAAGCATGTGGCAAGCTTAAAGTTTGTAAACAAAAAATAGGATGCGCTTTTTTTGACTGAGATATTATCCTAAAAGTGATTTAGGTAACAGATGCAATAAACAATGTGCAATAAGCAAAATCGAACAATAGTGAATGTTCAAGTGTCACTAGTGAAACTCTTGTTGCCTGGAATGGCGTATCAATTCAATTACATCAAAATATATATTTTTTGTTAATAAGTAGCCACAATCTGTTCACAAAAATTGAAAAATAATAAATGGTACAAAAAGTTTTTAAATAGTCCAGTGCTCCACAATTCAATGTGTTTAGTGAAAAGATGATGCTCCAACTTTCCCCACATGCAAATTCAACATACTATTTGTAGTGCAGATGAAATAATCCACAATGGAAAGTGTGTCACCGCTGTGCTCTATATGTGAAAATTGGCCACTTACAAAATCATATGATCCCACCAAAAGATAATATTACAAAATCATATGATCCCACCAAAA
This sequence comes from Pelophylax lessonae, assembly GCF_965119305.1. NCBI lineage: Eukaryota > Metazoa > Chordata > Amphibia > Anura > Ranidae > Pelophylax > Pelophylax lessonae. The sequence goes on along the minus strand of NC_138771.1, from coordinate 465,888,458 downwards.
GATAATATTACAAAATCATATGATCCCACCAAAAGATAATATTACAAAATCATATGATCCCACCAAAAGATAATATGCATGTGAGTGGAAGCGCCTCTGAAAACAAGTGGTCAGCCAGCTCCAGAGAATGTATCCAGGTTTATGGTGCTTCTTTAATGTTGTTAATCACATCATGTGGTTAGAAAAGATAATGGAAGATGCTCATAGGGCATTCATGCGTATAAAGCTGGTTTATTAAATGAAAATTGCACTTACATCAAGGACAAGGAACTCGAGCGATATGGGATAAAATCTTGCCTGCAGTGCGGTCCGTGCTAGTTGACGTCACTTTGCTAGCTCCAATTCAATGTGTTTTCTCTCAGAAGGCATTGACTGGGATGAAGGCTCATCCCAAGGCCTTCATCCCAGTCGATGCCTTCTGAGAGGAAACACGTTTAACCACTTAAGCCCCGGAGGATTTGGCTGCTAAAAGACCATGGGGTATTTTGCGATTCGGCACTGAGTGACTTTAACGGACAATTGCGCGGTCGTGCGACGCTGTACCCAAACAAATTTGACGTCCTTTTTTTCCCACAAACAGAGCTTTATTTTGGTGGTATTTGATCACCTGTGCGATTTTTTGATTTTTTGATAAACAAAAAAAGAGCGTCAATTTTGCAAAAATAACAATATTTTTCACATTTTTTTATATGAAATTCCCCCCCAAAAAAATGTAAAAATCAAAATTTTTTAACATTTTCGGCCAATTTGTTTTATGCTACATATGTTTGCGGTACTGCGACATTGCGGCGGACAGATCGGAACCTTGACTGACATTTTTGACACTTTTGGGGTTACCAGTGACATTTCTACAGTAATCAGTGCTATATATATGCACTGTTACTGTAAAATTACAATGGCAGTGAAGGGGTTAACTTTTTTTGAGAGGGAGGGGCTATGTGTGTCCCTAGGGGCGTGATTCTAACTGTGATTGGCTGTGGCTTCAGATGTATGAAGAGTGATCAACGGTTCTACATAGTAGAACCGTATGATCATCATTCATACACCGGGGAGAATGACAGGCGGCTTGTTTACACTAGCCGCCTGACTTTCTCCCTCTCCCCCGACGATCGCAGAGTGACCGGCGGACATCGGGTCCGCCGGTCACACGCGCGGGGGGGTCCGTGACCACTCGGGAGCGCGCCTCCGGGGGCGCGCACTCGCTCCCTAGACCCTCTCAGGCTAGCGACGTAGACCTACGTCACTCTGCTTGTGAGGGGCTGACCGCCGCAGTAAATAGTCGTGCGACGGTCGGCAAGTGGTTAAAGGAAACGAGATTAAGGAGCACCATAAGCCTGGATTCATTCCCTGGAGCTGGCTGACCACTTGTCTTCAGAGGTGCTTCTACTCACACGCATATAATCTCTTGGTGGGATCATCTGTTTTGGTAAGCCGACAATTTTCATATATAGAGTACAGAGGTGACACACTTTCCATTGTGGATTATTTCAGCTGCACTACAAACAGTTTGTTGTATTTGCATGTGGGGAAGTTGTATTTGCATGTGGGGGAAGTTGGAGCATCATTTTTTCACTAAACACATTGAATTGTGGAGCACTGGACTATTTATAAACTTTTTGCACCATTTATAATTTGTAATTTTTTGTTAACAGATCGTGGCTACTTTTTCACAAATACATTTTTTTTATGTAATTCACTTGATACACCATTCTAGGCAACAAGAGTTTCACTTATCTAGTGACACTTTGCCATTTGAACATTCACTATTGTTTGATTTTGTTTATTGCACATTGTTAATTGAATCTGTTACCTAATCACTTTTAGGATAATATCTCAGTAAAAACAGCGCATCTTATTTATTTTACAACTTTTTTTTCTCCTCACTGTTCAAGGAGTGTTTGATTGCAGTTTTTGTAAATAACATAATTGCAGCTGTGCGCACTTTTTTTGTATTGTTTAGTAAGCTTAAAGTTTAATTTCAACTTTCAGGAAGGTTTTAGAAAATCCCCCTATGCAGTTCTACATCTAATGAATAGTAGACACCATAGGTCCTCTTGTTGGAAATGGTGAAGGTCCTCCCATTCCATATGCAGCTATTTTGGGTCCTCTCTAAAGGGCCAGAAGCAGAGAAAGATAGCGAAATGGAGTGGTGTAATAATATAATGAAATAAAGTATAGTGAAATTCAGGACAGAGAGGTATAGGGAACCAATGCTTTTTCTGCATAGAAAAAACATTGGTTCCCTATACCCACCCAAAACATCTCTATCTGAAATGGGAGAACCTTCATCTTTACAACAGGAATAGCTATGTTATCCTTTAGATATATAAATTACATAGGGGCATATTCTGACAATCATCCTGAAAGGTAAACTTACACTTTAAGCTTCTGAACTGTTGTTCTTAACTGTTGAGCTGGATAAACGTGATTGGCTGCTATGGGTTATTGGTCTTTGGACACAAGTTAGCTAGAGGTGCAGGGAGGCAGTGGCCCTTACTAGATCTCTGTGAATGTAATTAGAGGCCTCCAGATATTCCATGCCCTCACAAATATCCTGGCACATCCCGAGAGCTATACCCCTTGACAGTGTCCCTTTGTTCCTGCGCAGATAGTCATTCAGGCAACCATGCTCCATGTATTCAAACACAAGAAAGATGGGCATTTGTTGGGTGGATACACCAAGCAGCTGAACAAGTTTTGGATGAGACATTTTCCTGTTGAAAAGAAAGAAAAGATTTGAGAGAAAGGAACAAAATATTTAGTGGTTACTTGCACTGTGACAACATTCATACTCTACCCTTCCCTCCCAATAGGTTCATCTATCACAACTACTGACATCCACTTTCAGTACTGTCCCTCAGTATGGACACATAGAGACCACCCCAATGCAAATTTTTCATATTGAACCTTTATGATGACATAAACCTAACCAACTACACAAAAGCCGGGCTGAGCTGTAGAGTGACATCGAAACAGATCTTTGTTATGAAGGGACTGACGGACAATGTGCTTGCGTTCTTCCGTCAGTATACGGCTTCCTCCAGTCTTGAACATAGATATCAGATATTCTAGCTGCCTATTGCAACCAAGAACTTGACAGCACTCTGTCTGATTTATTGAACAAGAATACAAACTTTTTATACACTTGAGAAGTATGTCAGTCACTACATGAACAATGACCAGAATATTTACCGAAAACATCACACAACGGTTTAGATAACGAGGTAGGGCTGACTCATGGCTAATCCCCATCTAGCAACAACTTTAGCTGACAAGGATATCATTAACATGCCAATTAACTTAGCACTTAAACCAGCCTAGGTGGAGTACATGGATTCCACATCTAAACAATGCCTTGATTATTCAGGAGTCAAAGACTTCACGGCAACGGTTCATAACAGGCCACAGGTCTCACAGTGTAAAGTGGGATTAAATCTTCATATATTTCTTCAGGTATATTGTTGATAAATATTACTGTCCCATTTGAAGTAATCCAAATCATATTCTCCCTTTCCATTAAGTAGTTGTCCATCATTTCCTTGGTCACCCTGTGCCCCTAATAGACACAGGGTAACTTACACATAAGAGGGGCCTAGGGAGCTGAGAGAGGGATTTCTCAACCTCTCTAAGGTAAGCTGGGTTCCACTGGTCCACCAACCAAAGTAACTCCCGTCACACTTTTTACCTTAATTGACTTGGTAAAATGTTGACACACACATGACTGCTAAGGAGCATAGGGCCTGGGAAAAAGTGACTGATAATTTATTAACCCTGCCCCCCATAAAAGAAACCACACGTAAAACCTATACGTTGGAAAAAAGGGCAAGGTCACAGCTTTACTTATTTTCCAACACAGACAATTGTAAACAATTTTAACCAGTGCCAGTCACAGTTGTACTATGAGCATGCTTTAACATTAACTTGCCAAATTCCAAAGGGGCCTGTCCTTACCATAAGTGCTGCATAGACAGACTACTTACAATCAAAGGCATAGCCCATTATGGCAACTTTTAAAACTGTTCAGGTCACAAAAACGCCATATATAGGGTGGGAGGGTGGGCAACTCTTTAAGATGCTGTTCTTTAAAAGGGACGAATTTTACCTCAGGCAAAACTTTTATATGAGTTCAGGCCCAGCCCCATCACCCCATATCATGCAGCTAATCATAAGTAACTACTTTACATATTCCATGTTACCATGCCCAACTCCTAGCCATGCCCCCATTAGTCAAGGATCCCTTTCCCTATGAAAGTCAAGAGGTCTTAATTTGTAATTGTATACATTTCTCTAAAGTAATGTGGCCAGGAGCTGGCGAATATTGCCTGCCTGAGCAGGAGACACTTTGCAGCACTTACTGTAGTGAGGCTGTTCCTCCCTAGTGCTCTGTTTAGACTATAGGTAATCACAACCTGCCAGCAGGGTGAATAATATCAGAGAGTAAAACAAAGCATCTTGGGACCTGTAGTCCAAGGAACCAGGGTTTGCATTCAGGTCAGACTGTAATTGACTACAAGTACCAGCCAGCTGAGGAGGGAGAAGAGAATGCTGGGAGAGGTTATAAAAAGCCTGGGCTTGGCCTTTGTCCCGCTCTTGGGACCCCGGCCTGGACCTGCAAACAAGTGACTCAGTGTTAGACTGTGCTGTGGCTGAGTTGCGGCCTGTGCTACAAGGAGAGAGAGAGAGTCATCACATGTGTGTACAAGAGCATCCACTGCCGGCCACCTCTGGATGTTTAATGGCAGCCTGGAAGCAGCTCTCAAAACATCCACGCCAGATCCTGCTGGGCAGCAGCGCAGCTCGACATGAGGTTGAGCGGCATTCTTGAGCCAGGCTCTGCAGAGGCCTGCTGTGAAGTGTTCACACCACTTCTCTGTAGCACCCTAAAAGGTAGGTTCTAGGTAAAAGCATAATGGGCTTTGGCTGCCTAACAACAGGGCCATGATTTTCAGCTTGACTGTCATGTCTCCCAGGTGTGGCTGCTGAGAGGGGGAGTCTCCCCACTGGTTCCATGAGAGGATGCTTATTGGGCAGTGGGGAAAACCCAATCAGTGGCCCATTCAGACCTGTTTCTACACCAGAAGGCAGATTCTGCCACAGAGGATTCTGGGAGTGGGTATAAGTTTGAAGGGAACGCATGACGCAGGGTCTTTGGCGGGAAGCAGAGTCTCAGGAGGGGGAGTACAGCTGTCTCTCCCACCGTCAGAAGGATTGGGTGTCTCGGGTGGCTGCCTGAGAATCCAGGAGGGAAAGCTGAGCTGCAGAGAGGATCCGGTGTGCCGTCGACCAGCGGAGGAAGAGGGGTTCAGTTCCAGGAAAGCCTTCCAAGGTCGTGAGTACTGCGAACTGCCTCTGGGGTCTGCCTAGTGTAGAGGGGACCACTCCAGTGAAGGTCCCATGGATCCTGGAGCCTGCAAGTATCAAAGGGGTTGCCTAGTGAGAGGACCCTGAAGTGTCAAGGGGGTTGCCTAGTGAGAGGATCCTGAAGTGTCAAGGGGGTTGCCTAGTGAAAGGACCCTGGAAGTGTAGAGGGGGTACCAGCGGTTGGTCCCTGAAGAGTCAAGTGTACAGTGTTAAGAGTTGCAGCAGCACAAGCAGTTACAGGAAGCTACCTCAGTCAGTGAAGGGCTGGAGGGAGTCATACGCAGGACTTTTGAGCTAGACAGTGTCAAGAGTCAAGGATTATTACAGTCCTGGATCTTCTGAGTTAACCAAGGAGTTAAAATTTAAGTTTCAGCACTATCAGCAGAACAGTATTTGAAGTGCCAGGAAGCGTTGGTCGGCATTCAGCTGGCGTCAGGACATCGCTGACAAGCATCTTTTCTACAAAGTGTCCCAGTTAAGCCTAGATGAGCCAGAGGAGTATCCCACTCATTCCCTTCTCCCATCCCCATTATCAAATAAACAAAACAAATCAAAGATGCCGGAATGGTCATTGTCTTAGCTCTCACACTTTGTGTTAAACTTAATGTGTTGGAAGTGTTCCCGGTAACAATGGCAGACCCCCATCAGGCTCAATGCCTGGAAATATTGCTTCATCCCATCACAGAAGATCATTAGGATTGGTGAGCGGGCACTTGTCACCCTGTTATAACAAGGAACACTATATGCAGACAATGTTGTCTTTCTCTTTGCCTAAACCTGTAGACCTCTGTGCTACACTTACTCCCTGCCAAGAGCAACAATGTTCATCCTGCTATCGGACACCACAAGCACACTTTATATCGCTCTGCTTGCCAGGACACATCAGCCTAATTTACTTCACTCTGCTTATCAGGATATCTCCAGTATACCACCAAAGACCTATCTGAAGACACAATATTTTTCTTTTTCTTCTAAGGAACTACAACATAGCCCCCCCAAAAGGCTTTTGGTGCCATAAAGACCCTACTTTCACCTAGGACTATATTTATTAAGTGAGCGGGTTTAGGACTTACAGTGTGATACTTTTCTTTCTGGTCTGTTGAAGTACAGAATGGAGTGGTCTGACATACAGAAGAGTCATTTCCCTACCCTTCTTATGCCTGTACCCATAGATCTTAACCTAAACAGAGTTTTAAACTTATGCAAGTGTTCATTATATACTGCAATCAGTTACTGTTTCTTTTTGGCTGTTTCTGTCATCTGTGTTTTTTGGCATAGTAAATGTTACTCAAGTAACAAAATTATGTTACTGAATTCTAATGCTTTTAATACCTTAGTAAGCAAGATTCAACTATTTTACTTGATTGTGTGTGTGTCTGTGTATCTTTTGGTCACCACAAGAATGTCAAAGGACTTGCAAGGTCAAGGCAAGCAGTGGGGTACAAATTCTTTAAGTGGCTCTCACGTGGGTAGCGCTACAATAACTTGGGAGCAAATGATGCAAAGTTTGTTATACATATATGCTTAAAACAATCTGTTAATAAAATAGAAAAGTTTATGGAAGAAAAAAAAATGCTTAGTTGTTAAAGAGAGCTTTGACCATTAACACAATGCAAAAAGCAGCAGAGATGTGCAAAGTGCAGAAAGCCACAACAACCATTAAACCTCGACTTTACTGTTATGTCAGTAGAGGGATATTTTTTTATAATAAGCTATGGGTTTGCTCAGTTTACATTTTGCTGTTCACATAGTTTAAGTCATTATTCTATTATTTTAAAAAAAAGTCCATCTGTTGGCTCATTGGTTTGTATCTTTGCACACATGTGTAATGCCCAGCTTCTATTTGGAACATTGCCAAGATATTTCATATTCTACTTCACAAATTCTGCATTGTGCTGCATTTTTTAACAGTTCCTTACATCAAAACCTGAGCTTCCTCCACAAAATCTTCTTCTGACATCATCCCTTCCCGAATCATCTTCACAGCAACTTTCTTCATCCCCTGCCAAGATGCCAGCTTTACCACTCCAAACTGTCCACTGCCAATCTCCTGAATAAATGTCAGGTGGGTTGGGTCAATTTCCCATTTACCTGTAAAGACAGAAAAACTGATTAAATTAAACGAAGGCACATGCAACAATACTACTGAAGGATTATGCCTGGTACATTCAGTGAGCCTTTTTTTTTTTTCATTCCACCCAGCGGGCTGAAAGTAAAAAAAACTGACAGATCACTGTACTAACACAAGTGATGTTAGTTCAGCGATCTCCCCTGCTGTGTTGTTGTGTTCTGACAAGGGGGACCCCCCTCTCACCACCACCACCAGAACACACCAGTCAGCACTCACAGCCATTGGCTGCAAGCGCTGATCGGATGCTGGTTTTCCAGCATGTCCCTCAATAAAAGCCGGTCGTTAGACTGGCTTCAGTCGCACAGACTGCTGTACGCTTGCCAGACTGCTGGTGATGTGTACCAGCCTTTAGTGTTAAAGACTGGTCTTGGTTGATAGACATGACCATTTTGTCAGGTTACGGCGGTTTTGGTCAGGTTATAATGTGTATGGTACAGGACACAACTAGCCAAAATAAAGATGTCTAAGGGCTCTTTCACACGGCCGTTCAGTTTTTCTTCTATGCTCCGGTGCTTTTTTTTTTTTCACGGAGCGGATGACACTTGTGTCATCCGCTCCGTATGTCCGCATATCATCCCATCCGTTTGCGGATGATATACGGGCATAATGTAAGTCTATGGGCATTGCGGATGTCAGCGGATGACGCCGCTGACATCCGATTTTGCTTCCTTTCCGTTTTTTTAACGGAGGAAAAATAGGGTTCTGTTCCGTTCCCAAAAACGGAACAGAACTGAAAGGAAGAAAATCGGATGTCATCGGATGGTCATCTGCTGACATCCGCAATCCTATTGACATACATTATGTCCGTAAATCATCCGCAAAAAAAATAGGATGATTTGCGGACATGCGGAACGCCCATGTGAAAGAGCCCTAAGGAATGTGGTAAGAATTGCTCTTATCTCTGTTGGTTGAAATCAACTCATAATAAAGATGGAATCCATAGCTTTATGACCAATCTGAGTAATGCATTTTGAAAACAAGCTCTGCCATTTAGCTAGCAGATCAAGAAGTGTGACCTGGTCAACAGGACAGCAAATATTAAATTTAACTTGACATGCATGCTTATGCACCAATAGCAATATAGCCGATTACAATATATTTATAGAGGACGCTCACCATAGCTCAGTCCAGCTGTGACAGGGGTTGTCTCCTTCCAGCAGCAGACCGGATAACGAAGACGTGACGTTAGACCTGCATGAAAAACAAAGATATGACAAATGATAGTAACAAGCGTCTGTCTGTCTATCTATCTATCTATCTATCTATCTATCTATCTATCTATCTATCTATCTATCTATCTATCTACAGTAAAACCTTGGATTACGAGCATAATTCGTTCTGGAAACATGCTTGTAATCCAAAGCACTCTTAGATCAAAGCGAATTTCCCCATAGGAAATAATGGAAACTCAGATGATTCGTTCCACAAGTCCTTCAGTTTATAGTCTATATACAAAGATTATAGCAATGTGATGGGTTGTGTAACCATAAAATGTCCATCCACAATATGCAGCCTTCCCAAGGGGATTAGAAGCAAAATCTAGCAGAGCTACAGAGTATAAAAGAGAAGAGAGGTGCCTCTAAGTGTAGCAGTATGGTTACATTTAATGAAGGTTCAACATTTAGCAACTCACATGGTTGATGAATAAACAGGCACATCTAAGTATACAGGCATCCGGGGTAAAGCTGTCCACATAGACCATCTTCTGAACCACTGGCTCTCGCCGATGTCAGTCTGCAATTGTGATTGGGAAGACTACCCTGCAGTAGAGTGATCTGAAAGTGAGGCTTTGAATCACTCGTGGAGTGCAGCGGGGAAGGGATGATGAAGATGGCTGTGCAGAGGATGGTCTATGTGGACAGCTTTACCCCGGATGCCTGCATTCTTAGATGTGCCTCTTTTAATCATCAACCATGTGAGTTGCTAAGTATTGAACCTTCATTAAATGTAACCATATTGCTACACTTTAGAGGCTCCTCTTTTCTTTTGTATACATGATGCTACTTGTATATCAAGACATCGCTTGTATATCAAGTCAAAATTTATTTAAAAAATGTGCTTGTCTTGCAAAGCACTCTCAAACCAAGTTACTCTCAAACCAAGGTTTTACTGTATCTATCTATCTATCTATCTATCTATCTATCTATCTATCTATCTATCTATCTATCTATCTATCTATCTATCTATCTATCTATCTATCTATCTATCTATCTATCTATCTATCTATCTATCTATCTATCTATCTATCTATCTATCTATCTATCTATCTATCTATCTATCTATCTATCTATCTATCTATCTATCTATCTATCTATCTACTAAATTATAATGATTTTCATATATCCATACCTCCAGAGTTGTGTTGGTGGTAGTTGATGAGTTGGGGTATAGTGGAAAACACAAACTTTTCAGCCACATAGTATTTTTGAGGAGAGTCATTTGTTTGCCGGATACGATAATGCTTCACTGTTTGAAGACCCTCTCTGTAAGGATAATAACATGTAAGGATACATTAACTGAAAATGCTTCTTTCACTAAAACATTGATAATACTGCAAATTTGTGTTTTTTTTTTGTTATTTAGAACTGAGCAGGCGGACGGCAGCTCTGTCTCTGCGCTGTGTGCGATCCCATCTGATTCGATCCGCTGGACAGATGGAAAATAGGGTTTCCATCCGTTCAGATTTGACGGATTGGATCGGATCGGATGTCAGCGGACATGTCTCCGCTCACATCCAATGCCCCGTAGAGATGCATGGGGCATCCGTTCAGATCCGCCAAAAAAAAAAAACGGACAGGCGGATCTGAACGGTCCGCCTGTGTGAAAGGGGAGTAAAGGGCCATACACAAGATCGGAAGAAAAATTTTGTACGAGAAATGATCGGCCGTTCATCTGATCGGAATAATGCTTTTGACAGTCGATTACAACTTTTCGGAGGAAAAAAAACGGAAGATTCAGGCTAGTAAATCTTTATTGTAAGTGAAAACAACATCCGATTTTGGTTTAAAGCGTACAGTAATCATATGGAAGACATCAAATAGAAAAAAATGCGCATGCTCAGAAGCATAGAACAACCCTACACTTTCTTTTCTACTACGCTAGTACGTAGCTACATTTGCCTTTGTCAGTCGAGAATTTTCATACAAGTCAATACCAGTCCAACTACATCATGTAATGCACTTTAGTGGAAAATGGAATGATCAGTCATCATTTTCTCATAGTGTGTACTAGGCCTAAAAGGGTTGTAAAGTCAGAAGGTTTTTTATCTTAATGCAGTCTATCCATTAAAATAAATAACCTTCTGTGTGTAGCAGCCTCCCCAGCACCCACTAATACTTACCTGAGCTCCCTCTCTGTCCAACGATGTCCACGAGTCCCTCCCCGTCCTGATTGGCTAAAACACAGCATCGGTGCCATTGGCTCCCGCAGCTGTCAATCAAAGTCAGTTAGACAATCAGGAGAGAGAGGGGCGGGGCCGAATGGCAGCTCCATGTCTGAATGGACACACAGAGCTGCAGATCAGCTTGGGTGCCCCCATAGCAAGCTGCTTGCTGTAGGGGCACTCAACAGGAGGGAGGGGCCAAGAGCCATGAAGAGGGACCCGAGAAGAGGAGGATCGGGGCTGCTCTGTGCAAAACCAACTGCACAGAGGAGGTAAGTATAACATGTTTGTTATTTAACCACTTACTACCTGCCCGCCGTCAAATGACGGTGGAGCGGTGGAGCTATTATCCTGGGACGCCGTCATATGACGGCGCACCAGAACAGCCTCTTTTGCGCGCCCCCGGGGGCGCGCGGAGCGGCGATCGTGACCGCGTCGTGTTGCTAGGACAGGGAGCGATCCCGATCTTGGTAAAGAGTCAATGACATGACTCTTTACCCATGTGATCGGCTGTGTCCAATCTCAGCCGATCACATGTTAATGAGGAAGTGCCGTTATTCGACTCTCCGCGGCTCACACTGTCAGTGTGTGAGGTGAGGAGAGCCGATCCGCGGCTCCTCCTCATAGGGGACACAGGGAAATGTAATCAGGGCACCGATCACCAGTGCCCTGATTACACAAGAGTGAAATAAAGTGCCATAACTGCCCACCATCAGTGCCCACAGTACCCGCCATCAGTGTCCACCATTGGTGCCCACAATCAGTGCCCATAATGCTGCCAGTCAGTGCCCATGAGTGCCTGCTCATCTAGGCACTGATGGGCACTGACTGGCAGCACTATTGGCACTGAGTGTGGGCACTGATGGTGCTGCCCATCAGTGTCCATCAGTGCCACCCATCAGTGCTCATCAGTGCCACCCGTCAGTGTCCATCAGTGCCGCCTGTCACCCGTCAGTGTCCATCAGTGCCACCCGTTAGTGTCCATCAGTGCCGCCTGTCAGTGCCGCCTCTCAGTGCCCATCAGTGCCACCTCTCAGTGCCCATCAGTGCCACCTATCAGTGCTCATCAGTGCCGCCTATCAGTGCTGCCTATCAGTGCCACCTATCAGTGCTCATCAGTAAGGCATATTAGCACCTCCTCATCAGTGCCACCTCATCAGTGCCCATAAGTGCCACCTCATCAGTGCCCATCAGTGCCGCCTCATCAGCGCACATCAGTGAAGAAGAAAAATGTATTTATTTTCAAAATGTATTCACAGAAAATAAGAAAAACTTTTTTTTTTCAAAATGTTCTGTCTTTTTTCTTTTTTTTTGTAAGAAATAAGGTGATTAACTGCTTCCCATCCGCGCTACAGCCTATATACGGCTGCAGCGCGGACTCGAATTTTCGGGAGGCCGTTTTTAAACGGCCTCCCAGTGACACTCCCCCCCGCGCGCTCCCGCGAGCGTGCAGCGGGGAGAATCTGTGTCGGCCGTGTCCCTTGGACACAGCCGATCACAGATCGTGGTGAATGCCCAATCACAGCGGCCATTCACCACGTGATCGGGCCGTCCAATGAGCGATGATCTCATATGTAAACATATGAGATCATCTCTCATCGCCGGCGCTCCTTCCTCACACGGAGCCTGCAGTGTGAGGAAGGAGGGGGAGCCTCACAGCGCCGGGGACACAGAGACATGTAAACAGGGCACTGATCACCAGTGCCCTGATTACTAAAAGGTAAAAAAACATACACAGTGCCCCCCCATCAGTGCCCACAGTGCCCGCCATCAGTGTCCCCCATCAATGCCCACAATCAGTGCCCATAGTGCTGCCAGTCAGTGCCCATCAGTGCCTGCTCATCTAGGCACTGATAAGCACTGACTGGCAGCACTATGGGCACTGAGTGTGCGCACTGATGGTGCTGCCCATCAGTGCTCATCAGTGCCACCCGTCAGTGTCCATCAGTGCCATCTGCCAGTGCCCATCAGTGCCGCCTCTCAGTGCCCATCAGTGCCGCCTCTCAGTGCCCAGCAGTGCCACCTCTCAGTGCCCAGCAGTGCCGCCTATCAGTGCTCATCATTGTCGCCTATCAGTGCCGCCTATCAGTGCTGCCTATCAGTGCCACCTATCAATGCCGCCTATCAGTGCTCATCATTGCGGCATATTAGTACCTCCTTATCAGTGCCCATAAGTGCCACCTCATCAATGCCCATAAGTGCCACATCATCAGTGCCCATCAGTGCAGCCTATCAGTGCCCATCAGTGCCGCCTCATCAGCTCACATCAGTGAAGGAGAAAAATTTATTTTCAAAATTTACTCGCAGAAAATAAGAAAAACTTTTTTTTTTTCCAAATTTTCTGTCTTTATTCTTTTTTTTTGTAAAAAATAAAAAACCCAGAGATGATTACATACCACCAAAAGAAAGCTCTATTTGTGTGAAAAAAATGATAAAAATTTCAAATGGGTACAGTGTAGCATGACCGCGCAATTGTCAGTCAAAGTGTGACAGCACTGAAAGCTGAAAATTGGCCTGGGCAGGAAGGGGGTGAAAGGACACTGTAGGCAAGTGGTTAAAAAGAAGGAGACTTTACAATCACTTTAAGTGTTAGTGTCAGTGTAACTGTTGGTTAGTATTAGTGGCAGTTTTAGTGGCAGTGTGTTTAGGTAAGAAAAGAAAAGGTTTTATGTTTAGTGTCAGTGTAAGTGTTAGTGTGTTTAGGTAGGACAAAAAAAAATGTATACTATTGTTTCTTGGTCCTACTATGGGTGCAAAGAACAAATCATGCACACCTATGTGGTATCTCTGTGATTGTAAGGAGTAGGAGAATTGATTTTGCAGTTTCTTTTTGGTGGTAGGTAATGGTATTCGCATAAAAATGTACAGTTAAACTTTAAAAAAATAATTTTTTTGGGCTGGTTTTCCTTTCATAATAAAACAAAATCAGGAGATATCAATTAATATTCACCAACAAGAGAAATTTAAACTGAATATAAATGAAAAGAGCAAGAAAAAAGAAAAACACATTTAGCTAATACATGTAATGACTGGTAAGCTGCAATATATAGCATTTTTTTCCCCTTGGGTTTAAATACTCTTTAATGCTCTCCTTTAAAGGACAGATGAATGGATGGGAAAGCACCTTTCGGGTGGGTCTAATAGGGCCGTTTCCCTGGGGGAGGGGGTACCTTTCTTGCGCACATGCTCACCAATGCCCAGATCCAGACGGGGCCGCATAATTATGATAGTCAACATTAAGGCGGAACCCCGACTTAGAGATAAGTCATACACTGTGTGCAGTAGTGCAATGTACAGAGGGGTTGATTTACTAAAGGCAAATAGACTGTGTGCTCTGCAAAGCAGCTGCTCCAGAGCTTAGTAGAAGAGGTGACGCTTCACTTTGCAAAGAACACCCAATCACATTCAATGAAATTGAAAATAAAAAAGCATTTTTTTGTGCACATGATTGGACGATGAAAGTCAGCAGAGCTCCCCCCCCCCCCATTTATTAAGCCCTGGAGCAACTGCACTTGCAAAGTGCACAGTCTACTTGCTTTCAGTAAATCAAATCTGCCTGTAAAATAGTCTGTCCCATATAACTACACACCATTACTCAATAAATGTTGCATTAAGGGAGAAACTACTGAGCCTATGTAATCTCCACCAGTCCAGTATATCTCTGCCACTTCACTCCCAGTGACAGAATGGGATCCCGCCGTGCATTAGCGCCAATCCCATGCATGCACATAATAAACTTCTTCAGCAACCTGGGTCCATGGGGTCTCTGTACCACCGGTTTGGTCCTGGTTACTTTTTGGGGAACCGACCGCTAAGGAGGGAGGCAGGATACTGACCGTCACCTGAGCCTGGTGCCACTCCTCGCTATCTGGCTGCTCTTCATGCTCACCAATTCATAGATGCCTATGGCAACTACTCTTATACTCCGACTCTCCTGCCAAATTGACCCTTAGTGAATGCCTTCCTCTTGCACCCTGTGTGTGCTTTACAGGCCCAGTTCTTTCAATACTGTACCTCCATGCATAACTTCAGACCAGGCTCACAAACAGTTAACAAAACTTTACTTGAAGGCTTCAACAGTACAGTCCATGAACATTTAAGTCCCTAACTAGGTATTCTTAGGCTATCTAAGTATACCTTTTCAGATAGAGGTCCATTAGTGGCAAAGTCTTTAGTTGGTGGGTTCCCTTAAGGCGATCGTTCTCGTAGGTTACTCCGTAACTCCCTCCTTGAGCCTGGCCTTCTCCCTTATTTATATGCTGAACAGGGTGGAGGGCAGAACCCAAAAAGCTGGGGAAACTGGCAGACCCAGTATTAACCCTTCCCCACCTGGGCAGCCCAGACTGTTTATCTAACAATGACCCAACTTCTAGTCACCTGTCTAAAAGCTGGAATATTCAGGTGCATAAAGGTTAGAACTTCTAGGACTCTGGATCTATATGTTACTGAACTATTATTTCACATACAGGATCATCCTATGCACAGTTAGATAGTTTGTTACTGAAAATAAATGATATTACCCTAGTGACTTAGAGAATATGGATAAAGTGTACACTCCTGGATGTCTTGAGTCCCGAACCATAAAAGCACCTTCTTTCCCCTATGCCAAAACATCATAAAAATAAATTAAATAAAATAGAACACAAGATGAAGCATAGATCAAAAAAGCAATGATAGACATTTTATTATATCAGCATAGCGCACATTTATTGTGAAGAAAATGTAGTTATCCATTACAGCCAGATTTTGGTTGACTGCAGTCAAAAACAAATGCCAATCAGTTTCTAGAGCTTTTTGCACTTTGTACAAAGTCAATGAACCTCCCCTCAATTTATAGAACGATTCAGTATATGTGCATTTCAAATACAAAAGCTGAGGAATTAATTGAATTAATGAACAATGTCTACAATGAGCGTACAATGACAATGAACCTACCAAGTTAATAGCTTTCACAGGACAAAATGGCAGCCCTTATCAAGTAACAGCTCTATAACATACTGCTGTTGAAGAAAGTATGACTTAATAGTAGTGCTCATTATTATTCCCAATACTCTATGAGGTTTTCCTTAATACTCTATTAATGCTCAATGTGGTATGCATTTTTAGTACCCTAATGATTACATTGTTGTGTGAATATCATATTGTACCAGAGAATGTTAAACCTGTAGTAGTAGTTTCTCCATTTACTAATTTTTTTATTCTGTACTATCTAAAAATGCTTAGATACTACAAAATATGGAGTGTTAATTTGGGTATTTTTTAAATTCAACTCTAGCAAAAATTATGTTATTAAATGGAAATTTCATGCTTAAATTACATTATAGATTTCCAGCAGTAGCCACTGCAAACGTTTAAGCAGACAGCATTTTTACTGCAAGACTTGCTTTAGGGAAAGTGATATACTAACAGATGAAAACTGGTGTATAGTAACATAGCTGTAGGTAACTTCAGCCTAACTGAAAAAGGCACATGCAAACTGAAATTCAAATACTGCTCTTTTTTTTAACCAGAATGCCTGCCAAATATTCTTATAATATAATGCATACAAATTAGAACTTGCCTGATCAATCAAAAGCCTTTCAGCTTGGTTCCTGTTAATATTTCTGTTGTACCATCTAAAAGCAAAGATGTATATTTACACATTAACGCCAAGGCCAGCAAAATTGAATTTCAAAATGGTTTATAAGAAAATATAACCAGACAGAGAATGGGGAGGTAAACTGAGCTAAAATGTTCTATAATGAACCAGTGCAAATGTGAGTACATCCTTCTAAAAAGAGACAATATCTGTATGCTTTTCAAATCCAAATTTAAATAAGGGAGTTATTCCTAATCTTTGAGCTAATGGAGCCATAAAAATTCTGTTCCCTGGGCCAACTGACTCTAACATATTAGGCTGTATATATGCTATAAATCAGTGATCTCCAAACTGTGGCCTGGAGGCCAGATGTGGCTCTTTACTTTCTTTTATCCGGCCCTTAGGGCAATGTTCCATCCTTTGACACCAACAATGGGGCATAATTACTCCCACTGACTCCAAGAAAGGGACACAATTATTCCCAATGACACCAACAATGGGGCACATTTTTTTTTCTCAATTACACCAAAGATGTGGCACCTTTCCATCCATTGACACCAACAATGTGGCACTATTCCTCCTACTGACCCCAACAAAGTGACACAATTGTTCCCAATGACACCCATGATAGTGTACTATTCCTCCCCCTGACATCAAAGATGGAAATTGTTTGCTCCCACTTATGCCAGGTTCTTTTCTACTCCCACTGACAACAGTGTTGCCCGCCTAAAGTCTAAAGGACAGTAAACTAGGCCTTTGTTTAGAAAGTTTGGAGACCCCTGCTATAAATTATTGGTTTGGGATGCACAGTTGGTGCAGGGACAAAAAAAAATGATTTGCATGGCCCAGTCCACTGAACTAAAGTGAGTAGTAAACTATTGTTTTATTGGGTTTGTGTTGGTTAGAAGACTTGAGCATACTGCACCTTCAGTTAGGAAGGCTCTACTCTGATTAAAAAAGCTTTATACAAATGCTTCATGACTTCAGTGGATAAATACAGTATGTAGCAATTGCAGGAATTATTAAGATTTAATGTTATCTGAAAGTTAAAAAAAAATGTTATTGAAGCCTGCACAGCAAGAAGACTGTAAATAAAAAAAGAAAAAAAAAGAAGACTGCAAGGAATGTGGTCCACAAAAGGTATAGTTTATTTTCTGCTGCCTGTGTCCCTTTACTCCCTGTTTCGGAGATGCAACAAAAAGTATGGGGAAATCTCTAAAATCTCTACTAAGTTCTGATAATTCCATTGCTGTCACTGGAACAGGTACCCCCATTGGAAAATTTACCTTAAAAAAAAAAAAAAACCTCTAAAAATTTGGATTTCCCATCCCCAGGACAACTAGAGAGGAATTAATATACTTAGTCCAGATATCAATAAGGACCTAAGAGAGGTTCCACCCCCCTTTTACCTTTACCTACCAATCCTTTATTAAACAAAATGTAGTGCTTATTCTTAAACTATATAAACTACTCAAAGAAAGTTTAGCACAGTTGTTTTCCCCTTTGTTAATACTAATGGAAACAGATATGCTTTTTTTATATAATTACTTTTTATACTAGTCATTGTTATATTTCCCAAACTAAATGTTGTTACTTACTCATAGGCCAAGAGGCTGTCTTCACTTTGCTTTGCCAAGTAGCAGCTTGGAGCGTAACCTACATGCCTGAAACAAAATATATAACTATATTATTATGCTTCACACTCACTGCTTTCTATAAAGAAAAGGAGATAATTGCTAATTGGTAGAAGCCATTAATAATTCCAATCCTAATCCTTAGCCTTATGGATCTAGAGCAAACTTTTCTCCTATTAAAGGTCTTACATGATGACTAGCATGTGTGGGCCCTTTTCGTTAAACCGTAACTCTACTTTTGTTGAGAAAAAACTTTCCCCTCTGGGGTTTTTTTTGGACATTACAAGGATTTTAACAAACTTTGTTGCAGATTCCTACCTTTTTTTTGATCTGAAGAAATCCTGTGTGTTTATTAGTGCCTATGTTCTGAGTGAGTGAATGAGTGAGTGGGAGTGGTTTCATAATTATCAATCAGCTGTGCACCTGCAGGGCTCTAATGAGGAAAGTGTCAGGTCCTGCATCGCTTTAGATGTGATTTCCTATTGGGAGTATCTCACCAAAAATTAAATTTTTGTTACAGTGGATGCCTGAAATCAGACTTGTATCTTAGGCAGACTTCTGGGAAAATCAGTGAGCCAATCACACAAGCAGGAAATTACACCTCCAGGTAGCCATATTGCATTG
The DNA here is from genome assembly GCF_965119305.1 of Pelophylax lessonae. Classification (NCBI taxonomy): domain Eukaryota; kingdom Metazoa; phylum Chordata; class Amphibia; order Anura; family Ranidae; genus Pelophylax; species Pelophylax lessonae. The sequence goes on along the minus strand of NC_138771.1, from coordinate 465,869,748 downwards.
CATTTTACAGAGAATTATAAAGCTGCAGATTAAAAAGGAAATGTCATTTTTAATGGCATTCAATTACAATATGACTTGTGTCATAATCAGGGCTGGCCCTACCATGCGGTCCCACTGGGTCCATTGGACCCAGGCGGAACTTAGGGCCATTGGACCCAGGCGGAGGGGCAGCAAATTGACTCCCAATATTTTTTTTCCAGCAGTTTTGTGTGTCATCAGTTTGCGGTGCGTTACAGGTGGCATTTCCCCATCTCATACTACCCACCGTAGTGCAAACTGATGAGTATGAGGAGGTGAAGCGTCTCCTCCGGGAAATGTCCTTCTCATGCAGGGCAGGCTCGATCTTCTAGGGCGTGCCAGACACAGGTGTGACAGGAGGACAGACAGTGGATGTTTGGTGGACTGGGCTAATGGTGAGTTTCGGAAGAAGATACCATTATACAGTATATAATATTTTCAAAATGTTATATTTATATAAAAGAATGGATGTGGGGGCCTTTTGGTGGGTGTGATTTTTTTTTTGGGGGGGGGGGGGGCAGCATTTCATTCTTGGACCCAGGCAGCACAATGCCATGAGCCAGTCCTGGTCATAATTGTATACGCTATATTAGTTTTTCTTTGTTTGATATTTTTTTCCCATGAAAGTGGAGATACCCTTTTAAATAAGTTGAATATGGAAGGGTGCATCACTGCAGTGCTGTCTAGCACAAAAGTCTGCATTGCTACACCAAAGTGGCAGTAAGTGCATAGGGAGCATTGGTGTACGGACATTCAGGAGAGGTGGTCAGAGCAGCAGGCGAAATTTGGGGGCCAGGTGTAGTGGTGAGAGTGGGGGTTGGTGTACAGGTGTGGTGGGGGAAGGAGGATGGGGGACAGCCGTTGTTAGGAGGGCATTGTGGCGTGAGGGCATGGTGGTGATGGAGTTTAAAGCCTGGTAGTGAGGATGGGGGTGCATGCATGGCGCTGACAGGGTGGGGTGCTGGCTCAGTGGTAGTGGGCTTTCAAATGAGGAATTAAGTTATGTTTATTAAAGCAGTAGTAAACACGGCATTTAAAATAAATCAACTGCAAGGCAATGGTATAATGTGCTAGTATGCATCACATACTAACACATTCGGAAATACTTACGTTGGAACAAAGCCCTCCAGTGGTGTGCTGTCACCCTTGACAGGGCTTCCATCTTCACCTGGTCTTTCTTCCAGGTTCGTGGGCTCCAGCAGTTTTAATGGCCAAGCTGCGATGATGTCACTCCCGCTCATAGGAGCGGGAGTCATGGCCACGATACAGCGCTCTGAAGGAACGGCACGGGTATGCAATTCCTTCAGAGTGCAAGCGCTGGTGATATCACTGGCTGCCAAAAGAGCAAATATATCTTAAACGGTGTACGTTTAGGACATATATTTGTTTTACCTACAGGTAAGCTTTTTTACAAGCTTACCTGTAGGTAAAAATCACAAAGCTGACTTTACTACCCATTTAAATGTTTTTTATGATGACTTTGATTTAAAGGCCCTTTCACGCTGATCAGTTTTTGATGCACTTTTGGTATTTTAAAAACAGTACAAAAATGCATGAAAAATGTATCCCCTATGGAGCTCTTCACACAAAGGTGATGTGGGTGCGGTGCATTTTTAAAAGTCCCGCATGCTGCATTTGTGGCGCAAGTTTAAAAAGCGCACCAAAAACCAACTCCCCGTTGAAATTAATGGAAATGCATCAAGAATGCAACTGTGGTGTGTTTTTGATGTGTTTTTTTTGAGTCACATGTCTAAGTTGCACAGGTGCATGCCCGGTGTCAGGAATACAGAAAATGCATCTAAAAAAGCATTGAAAACAAAAAAATGCAGTAAAAACGCATATACATTTTTACCACATTTTTTCAGCGGAGCAGTGTGAAAGGGCACTAAGGTATATGTAATATTTGGCGTAATCAGGTTATTTTTGTGTCCTAAATACTCATGTGTACGGTCCTTACCAGTGTTATGCCTGTACTTTGATAGTTCCTAATATTTCTTATTCTTTGTTAAATTCTACAATTTGAAAAAAATCAGACTCAAGATCTCTGTGCCAAAAACTAACCAGCAGGCTTCAAATGCTAATGTATTGGCCATAATCAGTACACTGAGTGTTTGATAATCACAAACAATATTAAGGTCTGTTGCAAACACTGGGGGAGCTATTGGTGGCATATAAAGGGCCCTTCTGCCAACATGTCTGGATTTTTTAAAATACCTTTAGATTGTGGTGGCAGTTTGGGTGGATGTTCACCTGCAATGGCACAGAGATTTAAGATAAGTGTGGGTAAAGTTGATCAGGAAGTTGCCAAGCTTTGATGTAGAATTTGACTTTTGGCAGGTATGCTGCTTACATTAAACCTATTTTGACCTAAAAATTATATCCTGACATTCCTGAACCCCAAACATGTAAAGATTGTGTGCTCGTTGGTGTCCACCCACCCATTTTTATCCTGTACTTTCCACCAGTTCTGTTGGGAAGTGTCCAGTAATAGATATTCTTCTCCTCTGCAGAGTGCCAGCTCTTCTGGATTTCCTGTTGTGTAATCGTATAATGCCAGTGACCAGCCTGGCTCTAGATTACTTATCTGGAGATGTGAAAGCCAAACAGAAATTATTATTTTATTTTTTTTTTAATATATTTTTATTAGAAACATTTGAAAACATACATTGTGATAACATACAGCATATTTTAAAGCATAATAATATTAGAAAACGCATGCCCTGAAAATAATAGAACATTGATAAACATTGTAAAGATAGAGACATGGGGTACTATAGGAGAGGGGAAGTAGGTAGGCTATAAGAGGTTGATAGCCTCGCTTGGTACGTGGGTAAATAAATTGGTTTAACACAGTGTAGCGCACCCCACATAGGAGGAGCAGAAGAAATGGGATCCCCCACCCTGCACAGCCATACTGAATTTCCACAGTTTCCCAGAGTAAGAAAACAGTCCAGTACTTTATTTTTGTATTTTATTGGGGTGATACAATTTGGATGGGGAGTAGGGGTATTATGGGATGCCCATTTGACTTTGAAGCAACTTCAGGGACAACTCCTAGTATATACAATCCTATATACCAGTTGTGTCACTATATAAAAATCTGTAGCAATAGCCCATTACAGGCAGGGACCGTGGGCCCCTATATTTGTAGGATGTAGAGTGACACCACTAACACATTTACAGCACTTCCTCCTGTCCTGATCCCAGCACCACCTCTTCAGGCCCTGCCAGCCCTCCTGGCTGCAGAAGCCTCTTTTACTAGCCCTCCTGGCTACAGCACTACAGTCCTCCTGAATGACGCTCCCAGTCCTCCAGACTGACACTCACCAGTCCTCCCAAACAGACTCTCAGCAGATCTCCCGGACATGCTAACTCTCTCTCCTGCTGTCCTCACACCAACTCCCGTGCCCGTGTTGTAGAGGGTCCCTCCAGCACTTGAGTCCCAGGCCTGAGGTCAACCCCCCACCTCCAGACTAGGGGGCTCCCTCAAGGGCCACCGACAGCCTCCTCAGCATTCCATCTTAAACTTCCACCGACTGCCCATGCTGGCATGACTCAGGAGTATTTAAGAGGTGCTCCCACCTGCCAGCCCACCTGCTGGGGATTGGCTGGGGCCCTCATTAATACTCCAAGCAGCTCCTCCTAAACTCCTCCCCCACTTCTGGAAGCTTCTCAAAGTTCCAGAGAGCAGGGGGAGTTACCAGAGGTGCTGCTTGATGAGTCATCCAGCTTCCCTGAGTCACTGATCCCTGACCCAGATTCAACCCAGCCTGGCTCTTAGCCAGGCTAAAATTTACCTACACTAACAACTATCTAAATCCTCTTCTAGCACACTAGGGGTTGCTTCAACAGTAACTATGTTTTCATGTCAGATCAACCTTATCCCAGTGCCTGTGAGGTCATCTGCAATGCAAAAAGACTGATCTCCTAAATAAGGCAACAGAAGAAGTTGTCTGTGCTCACTAGTTATGCTCTGTCCAACCATTGTAGGACATTTTAATATTCCAGACTCAAACCTGCTCAACTTTAACATGCTGAGGCCCACCACTTTTATGGGCAGCCTTTTTGTCTACTACTGAGGTGGAGTAGGGGCTGCCCTGAGCTACCAAACACGGAAGTGGCTTTAATTGTTCATGTAGCACCCTCCTAGTCAGGTGCTAGATAGGTAGCATAGTTTTGATTCTGGCTGCTTATCAGCGGAATTGCAGGTTATGTGCTTTCTGCTTATCAGGGAGCAGGATATACAGTTAGGCCTGTTGCATGTGTCCTGGTGCGATTAATTCGGTCTGAGGGAGTGTCCCCACTGTATCCAATAGGGGAGCCTGTTGGACAGTGGAGGAAACCCATCCAGTGACACACAGGCTTTTGTCACTATCTCAATGGGTTGGCACAAGAGTGGTGCACCCTGGGATAGGTGATAAAAGCCACAGGCACATGTGACAGGGTGTCTTTGGGCAGGAAGCTAGGTCCCAGGAGGAGGGTGACAGAAGTGTGGTGCTCAGCCAAGAGGTCCTGTGGATACAGACAGTGGAGCAAGTGGCAGAGCGACCTGAGGAAAAACAGTGTCTGTGAGTACCAGGGAGCTTGCCAGGGGTTTGCCCAGAATGGGGACCACTCCAGGAGGGTGTCAGTGGACAGAAGGTCAGCACACACAGTCAGTGAGAAAGGGGGTGCCAAGTTAGACCCTGAAGAGTAATTCAAGTGCGAGCCCATATTCTTTATCTTCACTTAAGTGGCAAGGTAAAGCAGCGGCCTTGCCGCATTCAGCAGTCAGTTGTCCTCAGAAATTGTGCATAGTTCAAGTTGGAGTATCCCACTCATCCCTTCTCCCATACAAGTTCTAAAATAAATTAAAAAAAAACATATCCTCTGGACTGTTCATTGTCTGAGCCAAGAACTGTTAAAGCGGAGTTCCGGGCACAAAATCGATCTTTTTTTTTGTGCCCGTCCGCTTGTTCACCTTCACCTGAAACAGAATTGGATAGTTAGGTTTTTTTTTTTTTTGTACTCACCTTGTAATTGTAGATCGAATATACTTACCTATTCTTCACTTCCTCCCTCTGCGCCGCGGCTCCGCGTCACTTCCGGGCTTGCAATGATTCCTGGGAGTTGAACGTCATCGCTCCCAGGAATCAATGCGACGGCACTGGCCCCGCTCGTCACTTCCAGGGCACCGGAAGTGACGAGAGGGGCCGGTGCAGGCGCATTCTGGGAGAAAAGGACGCGGAAGAAGACGCGGAAGAGGATCGCGCCGGCTTCAGCTGCCCACAAGAGAGATGGCAACGCTGTGGAAGAAATTTTATAAGTAAGTATTTCTTCTTGCAGGTAAGTGCGAACCGGGACAGATCAGAGGCTAGCCATTGTGGAATGTACTAGCCCTGACTGTCCCGGGGGTATGTTTATTGAAAAATGGTTTCTGTGCCCGGAACTCCGCTTTAATGCCATGTATCTGCTATCAGTTGCTAATGGTAACCCAGGGGACACAAGAACATGTAATTCTCAGCAGCTCCCTAGGGGCAGTACTACATTCATAATAATGCATATCAGGTTTTGGTTCTCTCTGCATTGTACAGTATGTAGGAGAACATGTTTTCCTGCTTACTACCCATTCACCACTATTAAACAGACATCAAGTTCACTTTAAAGCCCAAATCCACCTTTCAATAAATAGTAAAAGAGTGGCCCTGCAATACGCATCTACTCTATGGTCCTGTCCAATGCAGATTCATCTCTTTGAGATACAGCACCATTCCTTTTATGGGTTGTTTGACACCCAGCATCATCCATACCTCCTCAAGTGAACGCAAGCTGTCATGGACATGCCTTTACATCGGCCTGGGCTCACATTACTTTAAAGTGAGACGCTCCCTGTCATACAATGCACAGTGCCCAGTTATAAAGACACTGGATACAGATTGAACATAATGGAGAATAAGCAATGAAGATACATGAAAACACTTACCCTGTTGTCATCTGGGGTGGGAGGCAGAGGTTTCCCTTAAAATAAGAAAACAGAAAAATATCAATGAATGTTACGGTAATGGAAACCTAGAAAGAAATGCATTTTTTAGGATTAATATATAAAAGTTTCATGTAGTGCATGAAGCTGTTGAGCCTCAGGATTTAACAAAGAATGTTGCCTTTGTTTTACTAGAAATAAACTTTTATCAGTATACATTAAAGTAGATCAACGAAATAATCATAATAATAAATAATCTTAGCAATGCAAGGTTTTCTTTTTAAATATCAACATGTTCAGTCTGTTTAGTTATGCTGTACAATGGTTGTGCCATACTGACCCTTTTGTTCTACCCTTTTCTTCTCACATGGGCTTCATTTAAAAGAGCAATGTATACAGACGGTTTTACAAAGAATAGGAGGACTTTCAGCAAGAGTTTTGAACACCATTTAAATCCAGCTTGAGAATATTAAACACTGACCTTAAAGCGTAACTAAACCGATTTGACTGTTTCCCAAAACAGTTACATTCAAGGAATACCTTAAAGGTTCATACACACTGAACGAAAATCGGACGAAATATTGTCAGATTTTTGTAGCTCTTGCTCAGCGGTCGCAACCGTTTCTATTTGACAGTGCATAATGTTGTACAAAATTTCTCATCTGATCTCTTTTTTTTTTTTGGGACGTATGATCATAGAGTATGATGTAAGTATGTATACGTGTGACCCCGAGGCCACGCCTTTGAGCTCCATCACTGTACGTGTGGAGAGAGAGAGAGAGAGAGAGAGCGAGAGAGAGCTCAGTTCATACTAGTGCAACGAATATAGATACGAACTATCCATTTGTGTTTTTTATTGATAAACTTCCGGGTCAGCAACTTCCGATCATGCGCGGTCTTTCGTATCTGATTTTTCACGGACGTATTGCTTACACATTAAACGAAAATTGGTAGTGCTGAGGACGGACAATGAAAATTTCGGAGTTTGTCCCTCTGTTTTTTTTCGTTAAGAATGTCGGAATCGGCTGCTGAAAGTTGTGTACACAGTAGCCAAAAATCGTACAATCTTTCCTTGGATTAAGTTTTT